>NC_091194.1:19657956-19957956 GCF_040958095.1 Procambarus clarkii
TGTGAAACATTAAATGAAAAGTTCCAAAGTGTGTTTGGACAAAATGAAATCTTCAGGGAACCAGACACAATAAGAATTCCAGAGAACAACATAGGGCACATGGAGGTATCTAGAGACGAAGTAGAAAAAATGCTCAGGGAGCTATGTAAGAACAAAGCAGTTGGTCCAGATGGAGTTTCACCATGCGTTCTGAGAGAATGTGCACCTAAGCTCAGCATTCCACTTCAACTGATTTTTCAGGCATCCCTATGTACAGGAGTTGTAGCCGATGTGTGGAAAAAGGCTAACATAGTTCCAATCTACAAAAGTGGTAGCAGGGAAGACCCTCTCAATTACAGATCTGTATCACTGACAAGTTTAACAGTCAAAATATTGGAAAAATAATTAAAACTAAATGGGTAGAACACCTGGAGAAAAGGAAATAATATCAGACAGACAGAATGGTTTTCGATCTGGAAGATCCTGTGTATCGAATTTACTCAGTTTTTATGATCGAGCCACAGAGATTTTACAGGAAAGAGATGGTTGTGTTGACTGCATCTATCTGGACCTAAAGAAGGCTTTCGGCAGAGTTTCCCATAAGAGGTTGTTCTGGAAACTGGAACATATTGGAGGGGTGACAAGTAAGCTTCTAACATGGATGAAAAATTTCCTGACAGAAAAATGAGGATCGTAATCAGAGGCAACGTATCGGATTGGAGGAATGTCACGAGTGGAGTACCACAGGGTTCAGTTATTGCACCGGTAATGTTCATTGTCTACATAAACGATCTACCAACGGGAATACAGAATTATATGAACATGCTTGCTGATGATGCTAAGATAATAGGAAGGATAAGAAACTTAGATGATTGTCATGCCCTTCAAGATGACCTGGACAAAATAAGTACATGGAGCACTACTTGGAATTTAATGGAATTTAATGTTAATAAATGCCATGTTATGAAATGCGGAATAGAACATAGACCTCACACAACCTATATATTATGTGAGAAATCTTTAAAGAATTCTCATAAAAAAAAAGAGATCTAGGGGTGGTTCTACAAAGAAAACTATCACTTGAGGACCACATAAAGAATATTGTGCGAGGAGCCTATGCCACGCTTTTTAACTTCAGAATTGCTTTTAAATACATGGATGGCGATATACTAAAGAAATTGTTCATGACTTTTGTTAGCCCAAAGCTAGAATATGCAGCAGTTGTGTGGTGCCCATATCTTAAGAAGCACATCAACAAACTGGAAAAGGTGCAAAGACATGCTACTAAGTGGCTCCCAGAATTGAAGGGCAAGAGCTACGAGGAGAGGTTAAGAGGCATTAAATATGCCAAAACTAGAAGACAGAAGAAAAAGAGGTGATATGATCACTACATACAAAATAGTAACAGGAATTGATAAAATCGATAGGGAAGATTTCCTGAGACCTGGAACTTTAAGAACAAGAGGTCATAGATTTAAACTAGCTAAACACAGATGCCGAAGAAATATAAGAAAATTCACTTTTGCAAACAGAGTGGTAGACAGTTGGAACAAGTTAGGTGAGAAGGTGGTGGAGGCCAAGACTGTCAGTAGTTTCAAAGCATTATATGACAAAGAGTGCTGGGAAGACGGGACACCATGAGCGTAGCTCTCATCCTGTAACTACACTTATGTAATTTGTGAACACATCGAGCGAGGGCTTGGGTAGGCACCAAGGCACTAAACCCCGAAAAATTCAAAGAGGAAGCCGGCGACGCAACAACCGTTGCAAAGCCCCCAGAGGCTGAACCCAGCGGTCGCAAGAGAGGCAGAAGGGACGTTCCTGAAGGAACCAGAATAGCCGACAAAGCCACACCCAACCCGGCGGGTAGCCCATCATGGCAAAGTTGAGGCTCCCGCACAAACCCTTGAGCAACCCGCTGCGTGACCCAATCAGTTGCCTTCCCTTCCGCCGGAGGAATAGACGAAGGGGAGAACGCAGGCGAAGCAAAGCCGCAGGAGGAAGAGACAAGGAAGCGGTCTGAGCGTCCTACACAAGACCCAGCCAAGACCAAACCTGGTGGGACTTCCGCCATTCACCAAGAACTTGAACCCAACGAGCTGGGAAAGAACCAAATCCCTGGCGAGTAGACATGCAGACTGGCTGGGAGCCCAAACCAGCCATTGGTTGAGGTAGGCCAGAACCCGAACACCTAACAGACACAGGCGGGTCACTACAACACGAGTAAGACATGTGAAATCGCAAGACGCCAAATTCAACCGAATGGAAGGCAACGTAAGCGGTAACCTTGATGCCCCACAACAAAACCGAGCCAGTCCCTGAATCTTGGATGAATCCGAACGTGTCAATACACCCCCTCGAGGTCCAGGGACACCATCCATGTGTCCGGCTCCAACAGAAGGCATATCTGGGATAGAGTAGTCATCCGAAAGAAGGGGCAATAAACCCATAGGTTCAGACAGGACAAGTCCACGTCCGATACAAGCGAGTCAAGAAAGCAAGCCTCCCTCCTACCATTCCATCAATGGGATGAACTGCGAAAGAGCTGACACACCTTACGAGCACCTAAATGTCGCACAGGGCTGAACAGAAACAGACGGCGCTGAATCTGACACCACAGACCTACCACGACTGTTAGAACCCTGAGCCCTGGTACGACCCCGCTGGGAAGGCCCCCCCACGAGCCCCCCGGAGGACCAACAAATTTGACATAGGACGGCAACTAGCCAAAGCACAGGGGAACAGAACCGGTCGTTATGCACCTATACGACAGCTGCACAGTACCTTGTACTCCAGCCAGCAACTATACTACCTCCTACCCAAGGGCAAACCAGGAATAAGAACAACCCTAGCAGACCCCCAAGGGCGGGTCTGCGGGTCACCAAGCAACAAAAAAAGAACAGCGCAGCGGTAGTCTCGCGAACAGCTTATGGAAAGTAACTCTAAACTGCAAGGGCAGTAATTACAGGGCACCTAGGGAAGGTGGCCCTAGGTGCATGCAGCCCCCATTACTCTTGTATTACTCTTGGCTCGCACACCACCACCACACAGTAGTGGGGGCCTGATAGCCGAGTGGACAGCACTCTGGGCTCATAATCCTAGGGTCCGAGTTCGATCCCAGCGATGGCATAAACAAAATGGGCAGAGTTTCTTTTACCCTGATGCTCCTGTTACCAAGCGGTAAATAGGTACTGTACCTGGGAGTTAGACAGCTGTTACAGGCTGCTTCCCGGGGGTGCATTCACCTAGTTGTGCTTGCAGGGGTTGAGCCCTGCTCTTTCGGCACGCCTCTCAACTGTCAATCAATCAACTGTTACTAACTAATTTTTTTTCCCCACACACACACACCCCCAGGAAGCATCCCATAACGGCTGTCTAACTCCCAAGTACCTATTTACTGCTAGGTAACAGGGGCATCAGGGTGAAATAAACTCTGCCCATCTGTTTCCACTGGCTGCGGGGATCGAGCCCCGGTCCCCAGGTCCATGAGTCTAGAGCACTGTCCACTCAGCCACCAGCACCCCCCCTATCAGCTGGTGGACAGCCACACACATACACACCCTGCTGAGGGTGTTGGTGTTGTTGTTGTTGTGTTTGTTTGTTTGTTTGTGTGTGTGTGTGTAATTACCTAAGTGTAGTTACAGGATGAGAGCTACGCTCGTGGTGTCCCGTCTTCCCAGCACTCTTTGTCATATAACGCTTTGAAACTACTGACGGTCATGGCCTCCACCACCTTCTCACTTAACTTGTTCCAACCGTCTACCACTCTATTTGCGAAGGTGAATTTTCTTATATTTCTTCGGCATCTGTGTTTAGCTAGTTTAAATCTATGACCTCTTGTTCTTGAAATTCCAGGTCTCAGGAAGTCTTCCCTGTCGATTTTATCAATTCCTGTAACTATTTTGTATGTAGTGATCATATCACCTCTTTTTCTTCTGTCTTCTAGTTTTGGCATATTTAATGCTTCTAACCTCTCCTCGTAGCTCTTGCCCTTCAGTTCTGGGAGCCACTTAGTAGCATGTCTTTGCACCTTTTCCAGTTTGTTGATGTGCTTCTTAAGATATGGGCACCACACAACAGCTGCATATTCTAGCTTTGGCCTAACAAAAGTCATGAACAATTTCTTTAGTATATCGCCATCCATGTATTTAAATGCAATTCTGAAGTTAGAAAGCATAGCATAGGCTCCTTGCACAATATTCTTTATGTGGTCCTCAGGTGATAGTTTTCTATCTAGAACCACTCCTAGATCTCTTTCTTTATCAGAATTCTTTAAAGATTTCTCACATAATATATAGGTTGTGTGGGGTCTATGTTCTCCTATTCCACATTCCATAACATGACATTTATTAACATTAAATTCCATTTGCCAAGTGGTGCTCCATATACTTATTTTGTCCAGGTCTTCTTGAAGGGCATGACAGTCATCTAAATTTCTTATCCTTCCTATTATCTTAGCATCATCAGCAAACATGTTCATATAATTCTGTATACCAACTGGTAGATCATTTATGTACACAATAAACATCACTGGTGCAAGAACTGAACCCTGTGGTACTCCACTTGTGACATTTCTCCATTCTGATACATTGCCTCTGATTACTGCCCTCATTTTTCTATCAGTCAGAAAATTTTTCATCCATGATAGAAGCTTACCTGTCACCCCTCCAATATTTTCCAGTTTCCAGAACAACCTCTTATGTGGAACTCTGTCGAAAGCCTTTTTTAGGTCCAGATAGATGCAGTCAACCCAACCATCTCTTTCCTGTAATATCTCTGTGGCTCGATCATAGAAACTGAGTAAATTCGATACACAGGATCTTCCAGATCGAAAACCATACTGTCTGTCTGATATTATATCATTTCTCTCTAGGTGTTCTACCCATTTAGTTTTGATTAGTTTTTCCAATACTTTCACTATTACACTTGTCAATGATACAGGTCTATAATTGAGGGGGTCTTCCCTGCTGCCACTTTTGTAGATTGGAACTATGTTAGCCTGTTTCCACCCGTCTGCTACGATTCCTGTACACAGGGATGCCTGAAAGATCAGGTGAAGTGGAATGCTGAGCTCAGATGCACATTCTCTCAGAACCCATGGTGAAACGCCATCTGGGCCAGCTGCTTTGTTCTTACCGAGCTCCTTGAGCATTTTTTCCACTTCGTCTCTAGACACCTCTATGTGTTCTATGTTGTTCTCTGGAATTCTTATTGTATCTGGTTCCCTAAAGATTTCATTTTGTACAAACACACTTTGGAACTTTTCGTTTAGTGTTTCACACATTTCCTTTTCATCTTCCGTGAATCTATTTCCCATTTTCAACCTCTGAATATTATCCTTTACCTGCAATTTGTTGTTTATGAATTTATAGAATAGACCTGGTTCTGTTTTACATTTGTCCGCAATCCCTTTTTCAAAATTTCTTTCTGCCTCTCTCCTCACTGCCGTGTAGTTATTTCTCGCATCTTTGTATCGCTGGTATGTTTGGGGGTTCGGCCTCTTCCTGTATTGATTCCATTTTTGTGTCTTTCGGTCTCTAGCCCTCTCGCAATTTCTATTGAACCAATCCTGTTTCCTAGTTCTGCATCTCTGTTTTGGTATAAATTTTTTTGTGCCTTTATCATATATTTCACAAAACTTGCCATACATCTCATTCACTTCCTTGCCTAGCATCAAGTCTGTCCAATTATACTCACTAAAAAAATTTCTAAGGTCACCATAATGTCCTCTCCTGAAGTCTGGTTTTTCAACTGCTTCAACCTCCTTATTTTCTTCCAGCTTATAACGCATTGCATACTTTATTCCCAAAAAGACATGGTCACTTTTACCCAAGGGAGGAAGGTACTGAATGTCAAATATCTCTTCCTCCTTCCTGGTAAATATCAAATCTAGCATGGAGGGAACGTCCCCTTCCCTCATCCTCGTAGCTTGTTTAACATGTTGATACAAGAATGTTTCCAGGATGAGGTCTACAAATTTACAGGTCCAAAAATCTTCTGTTTTAGCTTCATATGCTTCCCAGTCTATGGATTTCAAGTTGAAGTCACCGACTATCAACAGTTGTGATCTATCGTTATCCACTCTCGCTATAATCTCTCTCATTATTGTTATAAGACCTTCACGTTTACTATCTAGCTCCTCCTTTGACCATGTGCTGCTTGGCGGTGGACTATATGCATTTATCATCCTCATAGCAGATCTCTAGTGCTATTATGTCAACTTCTTGTGGATTGGCAGTCATTATTTCCTTCACCTTTAGGTGTTCTTTTACCAGCACAGCAACGCCGCCGCCTTTCCTAATTTTTCTGTCCCGTCTCCAAATTGAGTAGCCCCTTGGGAATATGACCTCATTTAAAATTACATCTTCAAGTTTTGTCTCCGTGAGTGCAACAATGTCTGGTGTCTGCAGCTGTATTACATCACTTAACTCCAGTATCTTCGATCTCACTCCATCTATGTTGGTGTATGCAATCTTCAGGAACTTGTTCCCCCTCTCCTTATTCTTCACTCCCCCTCTCTCTATTGATTTTGTTGGTTTGCCTTTATGTACCACTTTACTGGTCTGCCTACCCCTATCACTTTGTAGAAAAAAGAATTTATTTCTTCTTCATTCCTGCTCTCATTTAAATGTTTTGCCTCGGCGAGGTTCAGTTTCAGCTTCTCTCTATCTTCTTTTGAAAGATCTCGTCTTAACGACCACCCTTTCCCATCCTCATCCCTTTGCAATTTTCTAGCATTCCTTAGTACTTCTTCCATCTGTTTGGCACCGTTTAGGGTGATCCTCAAAGGTCGATCTTTCCCTTTTACGTACCTGCCTATTCTCCTGTAGTCGCACACATTCTCTATGGTAGTAAGACCTTCCACGAGGCCAACAATTTTATCTACTACTTTAGCTTCTTCTACAGCTCTTTCTGACCTAGATGTTATCGCCTTTTCTTTGCAGCCAAAAATGATCAGGGACTTACTCCGATCAACTGTGTTTTGCACCAACTTCGGGTTAGATGCCAATTCTTTCCTCACTTCTAGCCTAATGTTTGTTTTATCTTGGTTGCTGCAGTGTTTGACTTCCTTTACTGCTTCTTCTATTTTTTCCTTCTCCTTGGCCACTTGTGCATAAGTGAGTTGCATATCTTTCTTGCACTGTTCTATTCCCTGTGTAACTTCCTCCATCTGTGCTGACAAAAGCTGTTTCTCCTGTTGAATTTCCTTGCCTAACCTATTGTAGTCATTTATGTTTAAATTTACTTTAACTTCTTCCAAAGCTATTTTTAAGAGTTTATTTTCTTCTTCCATGGCTTTGCAATTTGTTTCCAATTGATTCTTATCCTTGCGCAAGTCTTTCACTAAACCCTCAAGACATAAAACTTTGCTATTCAAATGGTCATTACTTTCTTTCAATTTACTAATTATTTCTACATGAGAGTTCACTATAGTATCTAAATTTACCAACTTGTTATGTAGACTACTAATATCAATGCTTTCTTCATTGAATCCCTCAAAATCAAGCTCTGTTTTGTTTTTCCCCTTGCCAGTGGCCATCTTGAATGTTCTTCTCTGCACTGTAAACACTAGGGCAACTTTTTCTCATCCGATTTTTCACTTCCCTTAGCACTTTCCTGTTATCTCACCTATTTTTCAAGAGCACTATACCTTTATGTTCTCTGGGACACCACTCACTACCATCAACCTGTACTACAATACTTAGGATTGTTGAAATATGCTGGAGCTCCTCTGCTGCAAGTGTTGACCCTAGGGGTGTCACCTTTTTTGCGTGTGTGTGTTTTTCTTGTGTGTGTGTGTAATTACCTAAGTAATTACCTAAGTGTAGTTACAGGATGAGAGCTACGCTCGTGGTGTCCCGTCTTCCCAGCACTCTTTGTCATATAACGCTTTGAAACTACTGACGGTCTTGGCCTCCACCACCTTCTCACTTAACTTGTTCCAACCGTCTACCACTCTATTTGCGAAGGTGAATTTTCTTATATTTCTTCGGCATCTGTGTTTAGCTAGTTTAAATCTATGGCCTCTTGTTCTTGAAGTTCCAGGTCTCAGGAAGTCTTCCCTGTCGATTTTATCAATTCCTGTTACTATTTTGTACGTAGTGATCATATCACCTCTTTTTCTTCTGTCTTCTAGTTTTGGCATATTTAATGCTTCTAACCTCTCCTCGTAGCTCTTGCCCTTCAGTTCTGGGAGCCACTTAGTAGCATGTCTTTGCACCTTTTCCAGTTTGTTGATGTGCTTCTTAAGATATGGGCACCACACAACAGCTGCATATTCTAGCTTTGGCCTAACAAAAGTCATGAACAACTTCTTTAGTATATCGCCATCCATGTATTTAAATGCAATTCTGAAGTTAGAAAGCATTGCATAGGCTCCTTGCACAATATTCTTAATGTGGTCCTCAGGTGATAGTTTTCTATCTAGAACCACTCCTAGATCTCTTTCTTTATCAGAATTCTTTAAAGATTTCTCACATAATATATAGGTTGTGTGGGGTCTATGTTCTCCTATTCCACATTCCATAACATGACATTTATTAACATTAAATTCCATTTGCCAAGTGGTGCTCCATATACTTATTTTGTCCAGGTCTTCTTGAAGGGCATGACAATCATCTAAATTTCTTATCCTTCCTATTATCTTAGCATCATCAGCAAACATGTTCATATAATTCTGTATACCAACTGGTAGATCATTTATGTACACAATAAACATCACTGGTGCAAGAACTGAACCCTGTGGTACTCCACTTGTGACATTTCTCCATTCCGATACATTGCCTCTGATTACTGCCCTCATTTTTCTATCAGTCAGAAAATTTTTCATCCATGATAGAAGCTTACCTGTCACCCCTCCAATATTTTCCAGTTTCCAGAACAACCTCTTATGTGGAACTCTGTCGAAAGCCTTTTTTAGGTCCAGATAGATGCAGTCAACCCAGCCATCTCTTTCCTGTAATATCTCTGTGGCCCGATCATAGAAACTGAGTAAATTCGATACACAGGATCTTCCTGATCGAAAACCATACTGTCTGTCTGATATTATATCATTTCTCTCCAGGTGTTCTACCCATTTAGTTTTGATTAGCTTTTCCAATACTTTCACTATTACACTTGTCAATGATACAGGTCTATAATTGAGGGGGTCTTCCCTGCTGCCACTTTTGTAGATTGGAACTATGTTAGCCTGTTTCCACACGTCTGCTACGATTCCTGTACACAGGGATGCCTGAAAGATCAGGTGAAGTGGAATGCTGAGCTCAGATGCACATTCTCTCAGAACCCATGGTGAAACGCCATCTGGGCCAGCTGCTTTGTTCCTCCCGAGCTCCTTTAGCATATTTTCCACTTCATCTCTAGACACCTCTATCCGCTCTATGTTGTTCTCTGGAATTCTTATTGTGTCTGGTTCTCTGAAGATTTCATTTTGTACAAACACACTTTGGAACTTTTCATTTAATGTTTCACACATTTCCTTTTCATTTTCCGTGAATCTGTTTCCCATTTCCAACCTCTGGATATTATCCTTTACCTGCAATTTGTTGTTTATGAATTTGTAGAATAGGCCCGGTTCTGTTTTACATTTATCTGCTATCCCTTTTTCAAAATTTCTTTCTGCCTCTCTCCTTACTGCTGTATAATTGTTTCTCGCATCTTTGTATCGCTGGTATGTTTGGGGGTTTGGCCTCTTCCTATACTGATTCCATTTTTGTGTCTTTTGGTCTCTTGCCCTCTCAAAATTTCTGTCGAACCAATCCTGTTTTCTGGTCCTGCATCTCTGTTTTGGTATAAATTTTTTTGTGCCTTTATCATATATTTCACAAAACTTGCCATACATCTCATTCACTTCCTTGCCTAGCATCAAGTCTGTCCAATTATACTCACTAAAAAAATTTCTAAGGTCACCATAATGTCCTCTCCTGAAGTCTGGTTTTTCAACTGCTTCAACCTCCTTATTTTCTTCCAGCTTATAACGCATTGCATACTTTATTCCCAAAAAGACATGGTCACTTTTACCCAAGGGAGGAAGGTACTGAATGTCAAATATCTCTTCCTCCTTCCTGGTAAATATCAAATCTAGCATGGAGGGAACGTCCCCTTCCCTCATCCTCGTAGCTTGTTTAACATGTTGATACAAGAATGTTTCCAGGATGAGGTCTACAAATTTACAGGTCCAAAAATCTTCTGTTTTAGCTTCATATGCTTCCCAGTCTATGGATTTCAAGTTGAAGTCACCGACTATCAACAGTCGTGATCTATCGTTATCCGCTCTCGCTATAATCTCTCTCATTATTGTTATAAGACCTTCACGTTTACTATCTAGCTCCTCCTTTGACCATGTGCTGCTTGGCGGTGGACTATATGCATTTATCATCATTAGTTTATCATCCTCATAGCAGATCTCTAGTGCTATTATGTCAACTTCTTGTGGATTGGCAGTCATTATTTCCTTCACCTTTAGGTGTTCTTTTACCAGCACAGTGTGTGTGTGTGTGTAATTACCTAAGTGTAATTACCTAAGTGTAGTTACAGGATGAGAGCTACGCTCGTGGTGTCCCGTCTTCCCAGCACTCTTTGTCATATAACGCTTTGAAACTACTGACGGTCTTGGCCTCCACCACCTTCTCACTTAACTTGTTCCAACCGTCTACCACTCTATTTGCGAAGGTGAATTTTCTTATATTTCTTCGGCATCTGTGTTTAGCTAGTTTAAATCTATGGCCTCTTGTTCTTGAAGTTCCAGGTCTCAGGAAGTCTTCCCTGTCGATTTTATCAATTCCTGTTACTATTTTGTACGTAGTGATCATATCACCTCTTTTTCTTCTGTCTTCTAGTTTTGGCATATTTAATGCTTCTAACCTCTCCTCGTAGCTCTTGCCCTTCAGTTCTGGGAGCCACTTAGTAGCATGTCTTTGCACCTTTTCCAGTTTGTTGATGTGCTTCTTAAGATATGGGCACCACACAACAGCTGCATATTCTAGCTTTGGCCTAACAAAAGTCATGAACAACTTCTTTAGTATATCGCCATCCATGTATTTAAATGCAATTCTGAAGTTAGAAAGCATTGCATAGGCTCCTTGCACAATATTCTTAATGTGGTCCTCAGGTGATAGTTTTCTATCTAGAACCACTCCTAGATCTCTTTCTTTATCAGAATTCTTTAAAGATTTCTCACATAATATATAGGTTGTGTGGGGTCTATGTTCTCCTATTCCACATTCCATAACATGACATTTATTAACATTAAATTCCATTTGCCAAGTGGTGCTCCATATACTTATTTTGTCCAGGTCTTCTTGAAGGGCATGACAATCATCTAAATTTCTTATCCTTCCTATTATCTTAGCATCATCAGCAAACATGTTCATATAATTCTGTATACCAACTGGTAGATCATTTATGTACACAATAAACATCACTGGTGCAAGAACTGAACCCTGTGGTACTCCACTTGTGACATTTCTCCATTCCGATACATTGCCTCTGATTACTGCCCTCATTTTTCTATCAGTCAGAAAATTTTTCATCCATGATAGAAGCTTACCTGTCACCCCTCCAATATTTTCCAGTTTCCAGAACAACCTCTTATGTGGAACTCTGTCGAAAGCCTTTTTTAGGTCCAGATAGATGCAGTCAACCCAGCCATCTCTTTCCTGTAATATCTCTGTGGCCCGATCATAGAAACTGAGTAAATTCGATACACAGGATCTTCCTGATCGAAAACCATACTGTCTGTCTGATATTATATCATTTCTCTCCAGGTGTTCTACCCATTTAGTTTTGATTAGCTTTTCCAATACTTTCACTATTACACTTGTCAATGATACAGGTCTATGTGTGTGTGTGTGTGTGTGTGTGTGTGTGTGTGTGTGTGTGTGTGTGTGTGTGTGTGTGTGTGTGTGAGTGATTAAAAATAAATAAATTAGTTAGTAGTTAGTAACAGTTGATTAATTGACAGTTGAGCGGCAGGCCAAAAGAGCAGAGCTCAACCCCCGCAAGCACAATTAGGTGAATACAACAAGGTGAATACAGTAGAACAACACTGCTCAAAAGGTTGGAGCCAGAGTCGAATTGACTACCACCAAACACAGCAGCCTCTGAACTAAGGATTGGGTAGCCGGTGTGACGGAGGTCTGGGGCTCCCCCGTTCTGGGGAGAGGTGGAGTTGCGCAGACAGCGGCGCGGCAGCTGTAGGTGACCTCATGCTTGTTTGCTT
This sequence comes from Procambarus clarkii, assembly GCF_040958095.1. NCBI lineage: Eukaryota > Metazoa > Arthropoda > Malacostraca > Decapoda > Cambaridae > Procambarus > Procambarus clarkii. Next base: position 19,670,156 of record NC_091194.1, read on the forward strand.
GTTTTTGATTGGGGAGTTCTGCTTGCCAGTTCAGTTTTCAGTTTGCAAATTTTAACCAGCTGTAGTTTGTTTTGGAATACCTACCTTCCTATCTGGTAGACGGCAGACATAGACTGCTTCTAATTACACGGAGGTCCCTATAGGCCAAGTCAAAGGAGTTCTAGGCCTACCAGAGACCAGCACCGGAACCTGATCCCTTCAGAGGCACGAGGTTCCAGGGCTGGTCCCTGGTAGGCCTAGAACTCCTTCGATTGATTGTTGCTACAGTCTAATATATATACACATCAGCCAGGTATAGCTCCAGGGAGTCGAAGGGGATCTCCACAGAAAACCAATGTTGAATGTAATGAATTGCCTTTTTCTGAAGGAGACCAGTCGCTCCCTGTTGCGAGCTGCACTAAGATGACTCCACACTATCAAGTCACATCACCCCTTGCTAGTTATTAAAAGTTTACAAGAGACAAGAGGCCCCTTCAAAGAGGCTCAGGAAGTAGGAGATACACAATCACCACCGAGAAATCAAGCCTCCAGAAGGAAATGGAGCACAACAGACAAAGCAAGGTTAAAATAAGAGTAAACAAAACAAAACACAGCAAACAATTCCCCCAGCAGTTAGGTCACCCCCACTCTTAGTTACAGCTGCCAACTACCAAGTGGTAACACTATTGGATCTGCTGGCTCCGATGTCAACAAACTTACCTGCTTGATACCTGCTTGACGGGGTTCTGGGAGTTCTTCTACTCCCCAAGCCCAGCCCGAGGCCAGGCTCGACTTGTGAGAGTTTGGTCCACCAGGCTGTTGCTTGGAGCGGCCTGCAGGCCCACATACCCACCACAGCCCGGTTGGTCTGGCACTTCTCTTAGAAAACAGTCCAGTTTTCTCTTGAAGATGTCCACGGTTGTTCCAGCAATATTTCTTATAGTCGCTGGGAGGACGTTGAACAACTGCGGACCTCTGATGTTTATACAGTGTTCTCTGATTGTGCCTATGGCACCTCTGCTCTTCACTGGTTCAATCTTGCATTTTCTTCCATATCGTTCACTCCAGTATGTTCACTACACAGTTATTTTACTGTGTAGATTTGGGACCTGGCCCTCCACTATTTTCCATATGTATATTATTTGGTATCTCTCTCTCGTCTCCTTTCTAGAGAGTACATTTGGAGAGCTTTGAGACGATCCCAATAATTTGGGTGTTTTATCTCATCTATGCGTATATGTTCTCTGTATTCCCTCTATTTCAGCAATCTCTCCTGCTCTGAAAGGGGAAGTGAGTACTGAGCCGTACTCAAGACGGGACAACACAAGTGACTTGAAGAGTACAACCATTGTGATGTGATCCCTGGATTTGAAAGTTCTCGTAATCCATCCTATCATTTTTCTGGTTGACGCAATATTTGCTTGATTATGCTCCCTAAACGTTAGATCGTCGGACATCATTATTCCCAAATCCTTGACATGCTGTTTTTCAACTATGGGAAGATTCGATTGTGTTTTGTACCCTGTATTATGTTTCAGATCTTCATTTTTGCCGTACCTGAGTACCTGAAATATATCACTGTTAAACATCTGCTGCCCTATCGAAAACTTTGTTGACATCAACTTGTAATTTTTCAATGTCTTCAGCAGAGGTAATTTTCATGCTGATTTTTGTGTCATCTGCGAAAGATGACACGAAGCTGTGACGTGTATTTTTGTCTATATCTGATACGAGAATATGGAACAGTAGCGGTGCAAGGACTGTACAGTACAGGTAACCTCTAGAAAGGTTAATACCTGGTTGATGGGGTTCTGGGAGTTCTTCTACTCCCCAAGCCCGGCCCGAGGCCAGGCTTGACTTGTGAGAGTTTGGTCCACCAGGCTGTTGCTTGGAGCGGCCCGCAGGCCCACATACCCACCACAGCCCGGTTGGTCCGGCACTCCTTGGAGGAATAAATCTAGTTTCCTCTTGAAAATGTCCAGAGCTTTTAGGTACACAGAGGTACGGAGCTTTTAAAAGCGCTTGGACTCGATTTTATTTGATTGACTGTTACTCTTTGTGTTCTGTTCGACTGGAAATTGAGTATCCAGCGTCCTACTTTTCCAGTTATTCCCACTGACCTCATTTTGTGTGCTATCACCCCATGGTCACATTTGCCGAACGCCTTTGCAAAGTCTGTGTATACAACATCTGCATTTTGCTATTTTTCTAGAGCTTCTGTGATTTTGTCATAGTGGTTAAGTAACTGTGACAGACAGGATCTTCCCACTCTAAATCCATGTTGTCCTGGGTTGTGCAACTCATTGTTTTCCATAAAACTAGAAATTTTATTCCTAATCACTCTTTCAAACACTTTTATTATGTGTGATGTTAGTGCAACTGGCCTATAATTTTTTTGCCAAGGCCTTACTCCCCTCCTTGTGCAAAGGAGCTATATCTGCAGATTTAAGTGCTGCTGGTATCTCCCCTGTATCTAGGCTCTTTCTCCATATATCGCTGAGTGCTTGCGCTACTGGTACTTTACATTTCTTAATGAATATTGAATTCCATGAGTCAGGCCCAGGAGCTGAGTGCATAGGCATATTGTCAATTTCTCTTTCAAAGTCTTCCGAGTTTGTGGTAATATCCGTTATACTATCTGCAGCTTGAATGTCATTCATAAAGAAGCTGTCTGGGTCATCAACTTTCATGTTATTTATTGGTGTGCTAAACATAGCCTCATACTGGCTTCTTAGAATTTCACTAATCTCTTTGTTGTCCTCTGTGTACGTACCTTCATTTGTAATTAACGGTCCAATACTGGTCGAGGTTTTTTATTTTGATTTTGCATATGTGAAAAAATATTTAGGATTTTTCTTTATCTCTTGTATAGCTTTCTGCTCCAATTCCATTTCCTCAGACTCATATGATCGCTTCAACGTTTGTTCTATTTCTTTGATCTCTCTGCTTAGGTTTATTTTTCTTGCTTGTGATAGTTGTGTCTGCCGAAGCATTTCCGTTATTTTTTTCCTTCTCCTGTACAGTCGTCTGTGTTCTCTTTCTGCCCCTCTTCACAGGCACGTGCTTCAGGCAGACCTTGTACGCTTCAGCTGTCAGTTGAGCTATTCCCTGTGTGGGAGTTTTGTCGCTTAAGACCGTCTCGCATTGAATGTTTGCAAGGTCTACATTTATTTTTTCCCAGTCGATCCTCTTATTGTTGAAATTGAATTGATTGAATACTCCCTCTCGCTTGTTGGGTCTCTTTGACCTACTACCGTTATTTATGCTAGTTCACACTTCAATGAGCTTATGGTCTGAGTATGTAGTATCTGAGATTGTAATGTCTCTGATTAGTTCATCAGTTTGTGAACAACAAGTCTAGTGTGTTTTTGTTCCTAGTTAGTTCTGTAATCTGTTGATTGAGCGAGAATTTGTCACAGAATCTCAAAAGTTCTCTGACCTGTGGTTGGTTATTTCCCGGGTCATTTCCTGGTATGATATTTGTGTTTGCCATTCTCCATCTTAGACTCGGTAAATTGAAATCTCCAAGGAAGATAATATCTGGAGCTGGGTTTGCTAGGTTATCAAGGATGTTCTCTATTTTGTGCATTTGCTCTGTGAATTCCTCAACCGTTGTATCTGGCGGTTTATATATTAGAATAATAATTAGGTTTAGTTTCTCTACCTTAATTGCAAGTACCTCTACCACCTCATTAGTTGAGTTTAGTAGTTCTGTGCATACCAGGTCCTCTTTAATATACAGACCTACTCCTCCATTTGACCTAGTTTTTCTATCACATCTATATAAATTATAATTTAGAATCCAGATTTCACCATACATGTAATCTTTTGTATGAGTTTCCGTGAATGCCCCAAATATTGCGTTTGACTCTAATAGGAGGCCATTTATGAACTTAACTTTATTTCTTGACTTTGGCTTTAAACCTTGAATGTTTGCAAATATGAATGATTGTCCATAGTGCATTACTTCTGGAAGGTTTTGGTAGTTCTCCCTCCTCTCTACCCTGACCCAGGGTGTGTTGTTGTGGCAATGGTTTGTCCAGTTTTGGAAGTGATACTGGGGAGTGTGGTAGTCTCTGTGTAGTTGAGGGGTGTAGTATGTGTGAGCTTGATGACGAACCGTAGTCCAGTCTTGGGCATTTCCCCCTCTCCATCCATACTCCTGCGACGTTTCTGCCTGTCTGTTTCTGTTTCTGTCTGCCTCTAAAAAATTTCAGGGCTATTATATTGGACTTCCTCTCTTATATAGCGCTGTGTCCCTCTGATGTGGAAATCAGGGCAATGAAGATTGTAGCATTTCCTCTCATTAACTGAGAGTTTGCGTAGCTTAGGGTGAAAATATCTACACTCTGTATCAAAACGACATCTGCCTTTCCCTAACCAGTTTCGGCATTTCCGTGGGTGCATGAATGTGCATTCCGTGCCTCTGGGCCCATATCTGCACTGTCCTTTTGCATAATACCTGCAAATATTTTCATCTGTGATTGTATTATTCTTGTTTGTACCCGTGCACGACTTGGCTACCTCTGTGTTTTTGTTCCAACTTTCTCGTTTCTGCATTCATTCTCGGTATTGCCCTTATCTTTCTCCTTGTTGCTTTTGTCTTTCTCATTTGTGTTCTCATTCGTCTCATTTTTTCTCTCCTTATTCGTATCACCAGTTTGCTCTACAATTCTGCCTTCATTTTTGTGTACCTGGACACCATGTCCTTCTACATTGCCACTTTGGCTCTCTCAGTCATGAGCCCATCTATGCACTTGACAAGGAGGGAAAACCCAGGGACCCACTGAGCCCTCCCATCTAGTCCAGAAAGAAGTGCTTTATTACATTCAATGCTTGTTTTCTGACGGGCCAAATAATGGCTCTCTGTTGCTAACTACAGCAAAAGCTAAAATAAGACTCACCTGGGGCAAAGATTTAAATCAAATCAAAAGACCAAACTCCCTCCAGAAAGCTAAAATACCCCGAAACAAGCAACAACGGCTCGGAGATATTTGTAAACTGATGAAAACAATGCAAACAATCATTACTGGGGTGAAATTACCACCTAGATAGACTAACCTGACACCAGATGGCAGGTCAGGCAATCCAGGGTTTTGGCCAACAAGTCAAGTCATTCTCAAACTTATTATGCGACTGGAGATACTTAACTCTCCTGGGACCTTTGTTACCTTCCAACTTTAAGTTGCATTGGCTAGCCCTGGAACAATATTTCTGTGCAGCGCCAGTTTTATTCTGTTCCATAAAGTATTTTGCTTTACATGTGTGTTCTGTGCAATTAACCTTGAGTGTTCCCTATGTTGACAATTCTCTCTAGGCTTACACTGCCCTTGCTTCTCCAGGGTTTGGGTTGCCTCTTCTCAAGGTATCTTGCTTGCTGATAGTGCAGGTTGATGACTACTACTTTCTTGCAGTTTGCTAGAGTGCCTTATGCATCTCCCTCGCTCTTGGAGCTATCTCTATACTGACACTTTACCAGTGGGTACACAAGGGTAGCAGGATTTAATAGCTTTGTTCTAGGTGACTTATGGCACCTTTTGCCAAATGACTAAGATCCGTGTCTGGTCTCTGCATCGCCGAAGCACTATGTGTCCGGCCTGTCTGCTGGTCTATAGACAGTTAGGCAGCCAGTTTTCTCCTCCGATCCCGTTCTTGGTGGGCAGGCATGGTTTCGCCTGCCTCAAGGCCTGAAATTGCTGTGTGTGGGGGTTTTCTAGGGTGCAATTTGGTGCTCTTGATCTCTGACAGTCACACTTCCTGTTCCCATCACTCCACCTGTTGGGTATGGGAGTCATTTCACTCTATGGTATAAAACTTTTGTTTATACCACTAGACTTGTGTTTAGCCAAGCCACCTTCTCAGCCAGTGGTGTAGTGCAGCCTGTGACTGCACTACATAATCAAGTTTTTCCATTTCATGTTTAGCAGCCCCTTTTTGGAGCCAAGTGGTAGATCCCCCATTTGGTTTGTCCAGTTTATGCTGGGTCATGTTTATCTGGTCATTTTGCCCAGTTTTGTGATAATCCCCATGCATCCCTGGTATATGCTCGCAGGTCATCCAGTCGTGAAGTGTTCATCAAGAATTGGTTGCTTCTAGGCCGTAGCATCAGGTAGGTATTGAGTGCCCCCCAGAAAAAAGCATTTCAATACATTCAATGCCGAATTTTTATTTTTATCAAGTTTAAATCCTATGATTAACCCTTAAACTGCGCATGACGTATATATACGCCCTGAGTAACATGTCCCACGGTGCGCATGGCGTATATATACGCCATACGGAGCCAGGCCCGATTCAAATGGCCCGCGGCTACACGGGGTTCACATTAGCTTCCTCAGGGCTCTTGTAAACAGACGCCATTTTTTTTAAAAATCGTGGGCAATATTCTCAGGTGTGAGAGGTACAGTACTCTTGGAGCAACCAAGGCTGGAGCACGCAGCATGAGCGAACAGCATTGCTGTTCAGCTTGTGACCACAGCATCGCCGAAAAATGTCAAAATAAATATATAATTGTTATTATTTAGCGATGACAATATTACAGATGACCCATGACTGTGATATAAATAACCAGGGTTGTGATAATAGCAGGATTGTTGTAATAATTATCGCTGTGGGAGGAGTGATGCTGAGAGACGGAGGGAGACAGCATTGTTTACTGACTGTGTGGCCACCTGTTATTGTTTGCATTCACCATACCAGCTCAGTGGTTCTCTATGGTGAACACAAATGTAGATACCTATATATAATGTGTGTATTAGTGTAATAACAGCAAAAGGATTATGCTGGGAGGAGCCATATGGGTGACGGAGGTGACGTCGTCTGCACGATTTGTCTAGCTGTTTAGAGGGTGGCCACTATGCTCTTTGGGCGCACTACAAGCTTAGGTGTACAGTTATGGTGCATAAAACATGTAGATACTTATATATAATATGTGTATATAGAGTAATAACACTGCAAACAGTATTGTTGGGGGAGAAAGTTTAGTGCGTGTGACCTTGAATGAGTGAGGGAGCCGCCAACCGCCATCTGTGTATAGCGACGACTCTTAGTGCCTGAACTAACTATATCAGCTTAGCTGTACAGTTGTGGTGAACAAAATATATACATACTTATATATAACGTCTGTATATAGTGTAATAACACCACAAATGATATTGTTGGGGGAGAAAGTTTAGTGCGTGTGTTGAGGGAGTGGCAGCGAGTGGCTGGCTGGTGTGTGGCGGTAACTCTTCGTTGCTTTTCGACTCTCAATACCAACTTAGTGGTTCGTTATGGTGACCAAAACATGCAGATACTTATATATAACCTGTGTATAGAGTGTAATAGCAGCAAAACTATATGTTTATTGTTTTATGAACATAATAATTGAATCACTAATATGCACATCATACTTTTGAGTATAGCGATCATTCACCACTTTTATTATATAAATATATTACAATACACACTATTGAATAATATTACTGCAAAAAAACTAAGAAAAAATCAATCGGAGACATTGAAACAATTAGGTAATAATATCTTTGTGGCAACTCCCATCTGTCAGCCCGGGTGACGCTGACCGGGTCTGACGACCGCTCTGTCAACGCCCACTTTTTGCCAGACTTCCTCGGTCAACTGCGCCCAAAATATGTCACCTACGATTTTTTTTTTTACTTTTCCCGTGCTCAGGGGACACAAATTAACATGTTTAGAAGACGAAAAAAAAATTTTGAATTTTTTTTCTTGCGCACAGGGGTGTAAATGTCCCCAGGACCCCTGAGCAGTGTAAGGGGTCAATGCAGTGCATGGAGGAATTTTATTTATTATTTTTCCTTCTCTACACTTGCCAACAACAAGCACAAAACTACTTTCTGAACACTTTTATGAGGTGTGACTGGTGGTTGCAATATCTCATGGATAAAACACCTGCAATATATTACGTGCATTGAAAATTAATGCCAATACATAATCAACACCACTGACAATACATCTAAGTTATATGAAAACTTACAACAATGCTAATAAACTAACCTTGTTTCATGCAGAATAATAAAATCTGTCACTTCATTTGCTCGACACGCCTCTATCAGCTGTTTATTCTCGTAGTTACCTCGGTTTATACGCTGAGAGTTGGGAAACAGAAGTTTCACTTCCTGTTAAAAGAAGTGCCAGTATGTATAGGCAATAAGAAATATGAATAACAAATTTACTACCATTTACCAAAATTGATTAAACTTTTGGATAACAAGCTTTTAATTGAAATTAATATATGCAGTATTGCTGAATTTGATAACAGTTATGTTGCACACCAAATCTACACTCATAAATATTGTTCATTATATGTATACAAATTCAATACAGTAAACAAGATGCATAAATAAATTCTGGGTTGTTAGTGAATATTACTGAGTACAGTAGCTCTGTACTGATGTGACACTCATTCCCAATGTTCTAATGAGCTTGTCAGCATCATGTGATCCCGAGTTATAAACTACTGAACTACGCCACATGGGTACTAATTTAGAGAGCACTATGTGCCAAAATTTATCTGTTGGGCAATTCATGGGATGCAATTTTAACGTTTTAAGCAATAAAACTAGCGTTGAATGTAATGAAACGCCATTTTCTGGGCGAGACCCGGAGGCTCCCCGGAGCTAACTACCCACAGAGGAAAGTCAAAGGGACGGAACCGGGAGGCGGACACCACTCACCCCTCAACAGAAGCGAGACAACTGGCAGCAAACGTCAACCCAAGGCGACACAGCCCTGAAAGGGCCCGGGAACAACACGAGACAACGAGCAGCAAGGCCCCTGTATGAGCACCAAAAGATCCATGCCCGAATGACAGCAAGGACACGCCGCCCAGATGGCAGCAAGAGCAGCGAAGCCACGAACGCCACGGGCATGGGGAAAGAACACAGGCAGGCTAGCCGCAATAACACAGTGGACAACCCGGGACACCTTCACCTGCGAACAGGAAAAAACAGAACCGGATCAACTCAAAACCCGCGGCATGCAATTAACAGTGGAGGGCCGCCACTGAACACAAAACATGACGCACCCCCGGCCCAACCAACCCAACACCAACAAACCAAGGACCCGTTCGGAACGCAGCAGCCCCATCCCGTGCCAGAAAAGATGGAGACGGCTGCCACCGAACAACCAAAATGCCAAGACCAAAGGAGCAAAATCCCTGCCGAGGAGAGCAAGAAGCCCAGCGACCCGACCCCCAGAGGCAAATGCCAACAGAAAAAAAAAAGAGCCGTCGAAAAACAAACCTGAACCGAAGGGGCACCACCAACTGAGAAGACAGAGGATGCTGACCAGAGACCAGGACGGTGCAAGCGGCGCGCAAACAGGCCGGAGGTGAAACAACGCACGAGACAGCTTACTAATGGTGCAAAAGCAAGCACCAAGACTGAAAGCAAGCCGAAGCGGCTCCGCCAGCGCCGCACGATACGAGGCGACAGCATGTGGCAAGACGACGGCCCTCAACCCAAACCAGAAAACGAAGGTGACACTTACAACCGCAGCCACCTAAGAAGGGACAGGAGGAAAAGGAAGGACCGCCAAAATACCCCATACTGCCGCCAAGAAGAAGCACGCAGGTGGGACACCAACAACATAACCACCAGATCACCAACCGGAGGCGAGACACGCGAGGCAGAACGAAATAAGCCCCAACAAGGCGCATCCAAGCCCAGGAAGAGGCGGAGCCGCGGGAAGATCTCGGGTGCGACCACCAAAGAAGCCCAAGCCGTCAAATTAGGAGATGGAACGTCTGCCGAACAGAAAGCTCCCTAATGCGAGCAAGCCTGTAAGGAGATCAGAAACGCCGCGTCCGACGCGAGACATCGCAAGACCCTGAAAAGCCAACAGGCAGGGCAAGCCAGGAAAACCAAAGAAAGTGTAAGGTTTGCCACCAGGACAGTACCCGAACCAAGGGGTACGAGCAACAAAAACAGACCAAGACACACAGGCGCACCATATGGCACAGGCTGAAGAAACACCCAAGAAGCCAAGGAACGGACGAAAAAAAAACCCTGCAGCAGAGGAGGAAACAAAGGGAACGCACAAGGAAGGGAAGCGGCAGAAACCGACCCCCCCCCCCATACAGCAGCAAGTGCAGGCAAAACCGAGCAAAGGAGATGCCAGGGTAGCAACAGGGAAGAGGCAGGACGAAAGAGCCAAAGCTCAAACCCCAGGAAACACAACCGGGGGTGGACCATCAGGCGTGGACTGAACCCCACGCACATGGAAGGGCCAAGTCAGGGACCCGAAGACCACGAAAAATAACACAAGCAAACTCCCATGCGCAAACCCCAGGCACAAAACAGCAATAAAGTGCCACACCACAACCTGACACAGGAACAAGGACACGCCACCGCGAAACACGTGACCAATGCACCACACACAACACGCAACATGTATGCAGCAACTAGTCTCTGCAGAGGCAGAGAACAGGCAGACTCCAGGCCGACTCCAGACAGGGCCAACGGAGACACGACAGAACCCAGCAGGTCCAGGAACCTGCACACCAGGCAACCGACGGCGGCGATACCTGCTTGATGGGGTTCCGGGAGTTCATTTACTCCCCATGCCCGGCCCGAGGCTAGGCTTGACTGGTTAGAGGTTAGTCCACCAGGCTGTTGCTTGGAGCAGCCTGCAGGCCTACCTGCCCACCACAGCCAGGAAGGTCCGGAACCTCTATTTGAAAACAGGCTAGTGTTCTCTTGAAGAGGACCACGGATGTACCGGCAATACGTCTTATGCTCACAGGGAGGACGTTTAACACCCACAGACCTCTGATGGTTATAGTGTTTCCCTATGGCACCACTGCTCTCCACTGGTACTATCCTGCATGTTCTTCCATATAGGCGGGACCAAAGAGTCGGAGCTCAAACCCTGCAAGCACAACCAGACGAGCCCAACCAGGTGAGTACATATCCAGCACCACAACCCACACACCTAGGGTGTCAAAAAGGTGACACCCCTAGGGTCAACACTTGCAGCAGAGGAGCTCCAGCATATTTCAACAATCCTAAGTATTGTAGTACAGGTTGATGGTAGTGAGTGGTGTCCCAGAGAAAATAAAGGTATAGTGCTCTTGAAAAATAGGTGAGATAACAGGAAAGTGCTAAGGGAAGTGAAAAATCGGATGAGAAAAAGTTGCCCTAGTGTTTACAGTGCAGAGAAGAACATTCAAGATGGCCACTGGCAAGGGGAAAAACAAAACAGAGCTTGATTTTGAGGGATTCAATGAAGAAAGCATTGATATTAGCAGTCTACATAACAAGTTGGTAAATTTAGATACTATAGTGAACTCTCATGTAGAAATAATTAGTAAATTGAAAGAAAGTAATGACCATTTGAATAGCAAAGTTTTATGTCTTGAGGGTCTAGTGAAAGACTTGCGCAAGGATAAGAATCAATTGGAAACAAATTGCAAAGCCATGGAAGAAGAAAATAAACTCTTAAAAATAGCTTTGGAAGAAGTTAAAGTAAATTTAAACATAAATGACTACAATAGGTTAGGCAAGGAAATTCAACAGGAGAAACAGCTTTTGTCAGCACAGATGGAGGAAGTTACACAGGGAATAGAACAGTGCAAGAAAGATATGCAACTCACTTATGCACAAGTGGCCAAGGAGAAGGAAAAAATAGAAGAAGCAGTAAAGGAAGTCAAACACTGCAGCAACCAAGATAAAACAAACATTAGGCTAGAAGTGAGGAAAGAATTGGCATCTAACCCGAAGTTGGTGCAAAACACAGTTGATCGGAGTAAGTCCCTGATCATTTTTGGCTGCAAAGAAAAGGCGATAACATCTAGGTCAGAAAGAGCTGTAGAAGAAGCTAAAGTAGTAGATAAAATTGTTGGCCTCGTGGAAGGTCTTACAACCATAGAGAATGTGTGTGACTACAGGAAAATAGGCAGGTACGTAAAAGGGAAAGATCGACCTTTGAGGATCACCCTAAACAGTGCCAAACAGATGGAAGAAGTACTAAGGAATGCTAGAAAATTGCAAAGTGATGAGGATGGGAAAGGGTGGTCGTTAAGACGAGATCTTTCAAAAGAAGATAGAGAGAAGCTGAAACTGAACCTCGCCGAGGCAAAACATTTAAATGAGAGCAGGAATGAAGAAGAAATAAATTCTTTTTTCTACAAAGTGATAGGGGTAGGCAAACCAGTAAAGTGGTACATAAAGGCAAACTAACAAAATCAATAGAGAGAGGGGGAGTGAAGAATAAGGAGAGGGGGAACAAGTTCCTGAAGATTGCATACACCAACATAGATGGAGTGAGATCGAAGATACTGGAGTTAAGTGATGTAATACAGCTGCAGACACCGAACATTGTTGCACTCACGGAGACAAAACTTGAAGATGTAATTTTAAATGAGGTCATATTCCCAAGGGGCTACTCAATTTGGAGACGGGACAGAAAAATTAGGAAAGGTGGTGGCGTTGCTGTGCTGGTAAAAGAACACCTAAAGGTGAGGGAAATAATGACTGCCAATCCACAAGAAGTTGACATAATAGCACTAGAGATCTGCCATGAGGATGATAAACTAATGATAATAAATGCATATAGTCCACTGCCAAGCAGCACATGGTCAAAGGAGGAGCTAGATAGTAAACGTGAAGGTCTTATAACAATAATGAGAGAGATTATAGCGAGAGCGGATAACGATAAATCACGACTGTTGATAGTCGGTGACTTCAACTTGAAATCCATAGACTGGGAAGCATATGAAGCTAAAACAGAAGATTTTTGGACCTGTAAATTTGTAGACCTCATCCTGGAAACATTCTTGTATCAACATGTTAAACAAGCTACGAGGATGAGGGAAGGGGACGTTCCCTCCATGCTAGATTTGATATTTACCAGGAAGGAGGAAGAGATATTTGACATTCAGTACCTTCCTCCCTTGGGTAAAAGTGACCATGTCTTTTTGGGAATAAAGTATGCAATGCGTTATAAGCTGGAAGAAAATAAGGAGGTTGAAGCAGTTGAAAAACCAGACTTCAGGAGAGGACATTATGGTGACCTTAGAAATTTTATTAGCGAGTATAATTGGACAGACTTGATGCTAGGCAAGGAAGTGAATGAGATGTATGTCAAGTTTTGTGAAATATATGATAAAGGCACAAAAAAATTTATACCAAAACAGAGATGCAGAACTAGGAAACTGGATTGGTTCAATAGAAATTGCGAGAGGGCTAGAGACCAAAAGACACAAAAATGGAATCAATACAGGAAGAGGCCGAACCCCCAAACATACCAGCGATACAAAGATGCGAGAAACAACTACACAGCAGTGAGGAGAGAGGCAGAAAGAAATTTTGAAAAAGGGATTGCAGACAAATGTAAAACAGAACCAGGTCTATTCTATAAATTCATAAACAACAAATTGCCGGTAAAGGATAATATTCAGAGGTTGAAAATGGGAAATAGATTCACGGAAGATGAAAAGGAAATGTGTGAAACACTAAACGAAAAGTTCCAAAGTGTGTTTGTACAAAATGAAATCTTTAGGGAACCAGATACAATAAGAATTCCAGAGAACAACATAGAGCACATAGAGGTGACTAGAGACGAAGTGGAAAAAATGCTCAAGGAGCTCGGTATGAACAAAGCAACTGGCCCAGATGGCGTTTCACCATGGGTTCTGAGAGAATGTGCATCTGAGCTCAGCATTCCACTTCACCTGATCTTTCAGGCATCCCTGTGTACAGGAATCATAGCAGACGTGTGGAAACAGGCTAACATAGTTCCAATCTACAAAAGTGGCAGCAGGGAAGACCCCCTCAATTATAGACCTGTATCATTGACAAGTGTAATAGTGAAAGTATTGGAAAAACTAATCAAAACTAAATGGGTAGAACACCTAGAGAGAAATGATATAATATCAGACAGACAGTATGGTTTTCGATCTGGAAGATCCTGTGTATCGAATTTACTCAGTTTCTATGATCGAGCCACAGAGATATTACAGGAAAGAGATGGTTGGGTTGACTGCATCTATCTGGACCTAAAAAAGGCTTTCGACAGAGTTCCACATAAGAGGTTGTTCTGGAAACTGGAAAATATTGGAGGGGTGACAGGTAAGCTTCTATCATGGATGAAAAATTTTCTGACTGATAGAAAAATGAGGGCAGTAATCAGAGGCAATGTATCGGAATGGAGAAATGTCACAAGTGGACTACCACAGGGTTCAGTTCTTGCACCAGTGATGTTTATTGTGTACATAAATGATCTACCAGTTGGTATACAGAATTATATGAACATGTTTGCTGATGATGCTAAGATAATAGGAAGGATAAGAAATTTAGATGATTGTCATGCCCTTCAAGAAGACCTGGACAAAATAAGTAGATGGAGCACCACTTGGCAAATGGAATTTAATGTTAATAAATGTCATGTTATGGAATGTGAAATAGGAGAACATAAGACCCCACACAACCTATATATTATGTGAGAAATCTTTAAAGAATGCTGATAAAGAAAGAGATCTAGGGGTGGTTCTAGATAGAAAACTATCACCTGAGGACCACATAAAGAATATTGTGCAAGGAGCCTATGCTATGCTTTCTAACTTCAGAATTGCATTTAAATACATGGATGGCGATATACTAAAGAAATTGTTCATGACTTTTGTTAGGCCAAAGTTAGAATATGCAGCTGTTGTGTGGTGCCCATATCTTAAGAAGCACATCAACAAACTGGAAAAGGTGCAAAGACATGCTACTAAGTGGCTCCCAGAACTGAAGGGTAAGAGCTACGAGGAGAGGTTAGAAGCATTAAACATGCCAAAACTAGAAGACAGAAGAAAAAGAGGTGATATGATCACTACATACAAAATAGTAACAGGAATTGATAAAATCGACAGGGAAGATTTCCTGAGACCTGGCACTTCAAGAACAAGAGGTCATAGATTTAAACTAGCTAAACACAGATGCCAAAGAAATATAAGAAAATTCACCTTCGCAAATAGAGTGGTAGACGGTTGGAACAAGTTAAATGAGAAGGTGGTGGAGGCCAAAACCGTCAGTAGTTTCAAAGCGCTACATGACAAAGAGTGCTGGGAAGACGGGACACCACGAGCGTAGCTCTCATCCTGTAACTACACTTAGGTAATTACACTTAGGTAATTACCTCATAACACGACAGAGGTGGGTCCCCTGAATGACTCTAGCATGGGTTGGACATGCCTACGAGTGGAACTGGAAGGGTTGAAAAGGGACAGTCACCGGTGTGCCGACGGTCTCATATTCGTACATAAATACATAAATATACTGTACCTAAATAAAGACAGGTACATAAATATCTCGGCATCCAGTGCCCGGCCGAAAGACGCCAGACTACAGAAACTCACCTGTCGAATGGAGGCACAAACGTGACATGACCCAACAGTGCCAAAAAGATCATGGGAGCACCGCCAGGTGAAGAAGCCAGAGCTGGACACGCAGGAGAGCAGGGTAGAGGCGAAGGAGGAGGCCCACACCCATGACACAGGGAAAACCTCGGCGCCCTCCCTACAGTAGTAATCCAGGACAGCCCCGAAGCGACGGGGCACATACTGGAGAAGGGAGAAAAGCGAGAGGCGAAGCACCCGAGATAAAAGGGCGCAAAACGCCAGTACTGAAACACACCGCCCAGACCAAAACAAACTCCCACGGCGCATGCGCAGGACACACTGGCTGAACTGCACAACCTGCTCTGCGGGAAGGCGCCAACTAGGACTACTGCACAAGAAAATTAGCTAAACAGAACGTAACCCCAGGGAACCTGCTAATTAGAAAAAACAACCCATCACGGACAGGAGCCAAAAGAGTAAGCAGCGACAACATTACCGGCCAACGAAGCGAAGACAAGGAGACCAATGGGAACCCAACCGGGCCACGAGTAGCCCAACTGGGCTACAAGTAGTCCAATCCGGCAACCTGGACTAGGAGCCGACAGACGTTCCAATAATACGGGAAGTAGCGAAAACCTACCTGAACCCTCGAGAACACAGAAGCAAATACCAGTCCCGAAGGCACACAAAGGAACAGTTGCACCCGAGACCAAAAGTCACGTAGAACCCCAATAACAGGGAAGCATGACGAAGATACCCTGTCCCAAAAAAGAGGGGAGCAACGGAGAAGAGCACCCACCTACAGGATGGAACCAACCGACTCAAAGGACAAGGAACCGAGCCCGGAAAGGAGCTGACGCCCAACAACTCGTAAGGCGAGCAGGAAGGAAAAACCACCCCGCGTAATCGCAAGCCCCACCCAGAGGTTAGAAAAAAAAACCCGCGGGGTCCTATGGGGCCTTAGCCCCCCCCAAGTCAGCCCCGGGAACCCACACGACAGGCCCTGGGGCCAAGCCGTTCCCCCAAAGCGCCGGCCGTACCAGAAAACCGGGACCGAGCCGTTCCCCCAAAGCCCCAGCCGTACCAGAAAACCGGGGCAGCCACGAAAATACTAAGGAAGGGAGCCCACTGGCAGACTCTTACAACACGACTGGAGGAACAGGCTCGAATGCCCCCGTCACTACCTCGGAAGGGGAATTCCCCGAGACCGTCCGAGTCTCAAAACCATCGAACTAAAATGGAGCACCCCCGGGGCTCCCAGGGAGCAAACAAATGAGAGTGTTGCCACCACCAAAGCTCAATGCCCCTGCTGCCTGCACCCGCTTAGTCAGCATACAACTGGGTAACCGAGCCACAGTGCCACAAAACTCGCAGGACTCCGGGTCGAAGGTGCCACCGACCCCAACAGGCAGCAGATGGAGGCAAAACAGAGTCACCGTGAGACAAGGGGTGAGAGCAACCCTCAAACTCGCTGGAAGCGAAGGGGACACTCCGGGGTCACATCCATCGGACCCACGCGCCCCCAGGGGTTTCCCAGAGTCCCGAGCGTTTACTATAATAGGACTCGCACTCAGGTAATCCCAGGCAGGGTACTGCTAACCGGCGCCCAAAGCTACCAAACAACTTTCTAAGAGCTGAACCCCCAGGACGTGTACACTCACGGGGACCTAGCAGGGGAAACCACCGGAATAATACTCAGAACACAAAGGACACAGGGGGCAAGAATGAAGGCAGACCCCCCACCAGGTAGATAAACAAAAATAAAAAGAAAACCCCGCAAGAGAACAGCGTACCCAGGCGAAACAGAGCCGGTCGCCATATAGGTGAAAACAGGCTGTGCAGCACCCTGCGCCCCACCAGTGCAAAACTGCCCCTTACCCGAAGGCGAACAAGGGAGACAGAACACCCGAGCACACAAAGGGCGGCCGAAAACCGAGCAGTAAATGGCCTAGCAGGGGCAGAATCCAAGGAACTTGTGAAAGGTGACCCCAATGCCCCAAGGGCAGTACTTACAGGGCACCTAGGGAAGGCTACCCTAGGCGCATGCAGCCCGAGTACTGAAGACTCACTCCCGGCTCACACACCACCTAGAAGACAGACATCACACTCTAGTTACAGTGCTGAAACAACTAATGGAGCCGGAGCACACAACCGGTGCCTATAGCAACAGCTGAAGAACTGATGGGTGGATAGCCGGCGAAGAGGTCTGGGGCTCCTCCTTCCCCCTCCCGGGGAGGGGGGAGCTGCGTAGACAGCGGCGTGGTGACGTGTGACGTCATACTAGTTTGCTTGTTTTCTGTTGGGGAGTTCTATCCACTAGTTCGGCTTTTTGTAGCAATTTTAACCAGAATAGGGGTTTGTTTTGGAATGCTTACCTTTCTGGATGTTTGACCCGGTCGATGGCAGACATAGAATGCTTCCAACCACACGGGGGATTCTATAGGCCATTGCTCCCCTTGCCTCTCTGAGGGGGCCAGGTTCTGGCCGTGGTCCCCGGTAGGCCCTAGAACTCCATACACATGACTGATGCCAAAGTCTGATATTAGCATATCAGCCTGGTTTAGCTCCTGGGGAGCCGACGGGGCTCTCCCCAGAAAAGTGGAATAAAATTATATGAATCTACAAATTTGAGACACTGTACTTAATAAACATTGAGAAAATATATTTCAGTGAAGGAAAATCGATTCAAACCTCTAAATTTACATTCTATATGCCTTCTGCTATCCAAACATTCCCTATGCATTCTAATCTCAGTGTATCTGCAGATTTTTCTAGTGAATCCCTTTTCTTAAGTTAAGATTTTAATCCAGTTCTTTCAAAATGGGTAACTCTTCATTTAGCTACCATGTACTGCACTGCCAGTAATTTCCCGTTCTCTGAATCTTTACATTTCCTGCTTGATTCACACATCAAGTCCATACTCACAATCCTACTTACTAATTATCATAGAATACTTTTAAATAAGTTTTTCCACAATTCAATCATCTATATAACAATTTGTTTACTTAATTTCTGTAGAATACTAGTGTACTGTTTAAATAAGCATGACAATTCCTATTTCTAACTCATCAAGTTAGTTAACTCATTCCTCATTAGGCTTTTAATCTAATATAAATACAATGTACTGTATTTCAATTAGTCAGACCTTTGCAAACTGTTTAAGCTTAGATGATGGATCTCTGGATGTTGTGATGACAATCTTGGGGTCCTCCACACCAGCCCATCTATACTCGTCATCAACATTGGTGGATCCACCAGCAGCCTTCTCCACCCAGTTCCACTGCTAACTGAGGTCCAGGGTCATCCCAGTCACCACTTGCCATCAGCCCCAAAGCCTTAACTTGCAGGGCAGTGGGAATTTCTTTGCCCTCTGCAATAAATATACAATACAGTACTGTACAGGATATTCTAAAAAAGTGAAGTACAGTATGAAAAATTACAGAAACAAAAGTATTATTCTCATTTGTTTATTAAAATTAAAGTGCTGAAAGTAGTGAAACACCCATTTCTGGGTGGCCATGCATCCACCCAACCAGCCTTCTCACTACAGTATTTAGCCGCAGCACCTAAAAAACAAAACAGAACGGCATAATGGAAACTGAACACTGAAGCCGAACCAGAGTTTCACACAATTCCCCCATGCACTCTGGCTCTGTCGTCCATTAATTCTACCTCTGACAATCCTCTTTCAATACACATGAGAAATCACATTATCGTGATATATCAATGAGCAAATCCACAGGAGCCGTGATGAGCGTTCCAACCTATGCGCTGTGTGTGTGAAACCCTGGTTCAGCTTCACTGGAAGCTTCGGGGATCCTCGAGGGTGCAGTAGTACCCCAGATTATAATGTTTTTGACCATGGACAGTCAGGGAGGGAGCCGGTCGGCTGAGCGGAGGGAGCCGGTCGGCTGAGCGGAGGGAGCCGGTCGGCTGAGCGGACAGCACACTAGACTTGTGATCCTGTGGTCCTGAGTTCGATCCCAGGCAGCCGGCGAGAAACACTGGGCAAAGTTTCTTTCACCCTATGCCCCTGTTACCTAGCAGTAAAATAGGTACCTGGGTGTTAGTCAGCTGTCACGGGCTGCTTCCTGGGGGTGGAGGCCTGGTCGAGGACCGGGCCGCGGGGACACTTAAGCCCCGAAATAATCTCAAGATAACCTCAAGAAGATGGCGTGGCATAGTCGACTAGAGTGTGTATCTGGGTACACCCAGCGCATGGGTTCAAACCCTCATCACAGCTCCTCTAGATTTTCTCATTGATATATCACGATAATATGATTTCTCTGAGTACTGTATGCTGTTCGATGGCTACAGATTTGAAATACTGTCTATTAATTCTGTTTTCTTCTTTGTTGATGAGTTTGATATCCATGAATTTTGGTAATGTGTAATGCCTACAATATTGTTATTAAGAATGTACTTCAAACTTAGGTTTGTAAATTGTCACATCTAATTGTTCAGGTTTCTTCTACGTATAATTGGTCAGTATCACTACGAGACATTTGTAAACCCCTCCCTTGCTTCTGGTGAGGGTGCCAACTGTTGTGGATGTTTTATGCACTACAGGTACATTACTTTTAAAGTGACTTTATTGCAGGAGTTAGTGATGTTCAACATCAGTCCTGCTGAGAGAACAAGCCAGAGAACAGTTCTGTTGATATTACACATGATAGTGTTTACTCCACAATTATTAATGAGATACGTAGAGTATTTTAACGTTTAAGAAAGAATGGGTATATAATGTACAGTATATTTACCTGAATTTACCTATGTACCACCATCTCTCTTGTAGTCTCAACAGGGACAGAAAGCCAGCAGCTTGTCAAAGCTCCACCCATTCTTCCTGAGAACTTTTCCTAAGTGGATTTTGAACAGAAGTAATGTCCTGGCATTTAAAACTTTGGCAGGTAGATGGTTCCATGTGTGTTTATAACCCAATAAGTGAAAATGCATCTCCTTTTTTATGTCCTACATTGTAGCTTTGACCATGAAGCCACTGAGTGCCCCATGTATGCATTGCACATGATATTTTAGGGAAGTGATCTGGATTTATATGTACTGCATTGGCGCTCTTTGAAGAAGTACTAGCTACAAACCTTAAATGGTCTGATGAAGAATTAAATCACTATACCTGTTTTCATTATATTACCATGATGAGAGAGAGTAAATACGAATGACGTCACTTTTATATGTTGATTTTCTGAAGGCTTTGGACTTGGAATGTGTCACTGTCTCTCATTATTAGTTTTGTCTAACAGAGTTGTCTCTCTAATAATATAAACTATGTACAAGATTCTGCTTCACTCAAACTACTCCTAAGAAAATTTTTATAAATTGTAAAATGTTTAACCAATGATAAGTCTGACCTCAACCTATCTTTTTCCCTTTATAAGCAGCTGAAGTCTACCATTTGCTTGGTATTCCTCTTCTCGTGCAGTAACTACAAACGTGCAATAATACAATACATTATACTAATAACTGTGAATATAGCTTACAAGATTATGATAATTTGAACACAAAATTCTAAAGAAACATTTTTAAACCTTGCAATGACGCTTTGATTTTCTCTTTCCTCTGCTGCATGGCGGCATGACGATCCTGTATACTCTTGCGGTAAAGATATTCTCGACGAAGTCTTGCATGCCGCCTAAGGCTGAATTCACTCTGTTACAAAATAAACATTAATTACTTTTTGGTATTGATATAAAGTTCAAGACAACAAATGTTGCCCACACACACTAGCCCTACCTAAGCAACAGAAGACAACAAGTCACTGTGAGGGGTGAGAACTTTAGTGGCGAGGCGTCACCAGTGGAGTCCCTCAGGGATCAATTCTTGGACCAATACTGTTCCTGATATATGTAAATGATCTCCCAGAGGGAACAGACTCGTTCCTCTTAATGTATGTTGATGATGCAAAAATTATGAGGAGGATCAAGACAGAGTACGATAGTATGAGGCCACAAGAAGACCTAAATAAACTGAAGGAGTGGTCCAACAAATGGCTACTAAAGCTCAAACCAAGCAAGTGTAAGGTAATGAAACTAGGCAGAGGAAATAGGAGGCCAGACACTGGATATCGAATGGGGGATGAAGTCCTTCACGAAACGGATAAGGAGAAAGATCTAGGAGTTGTTATCACACCAAACCTGTCTCCTGAAACCCACATCAGAAGAATAATATTGGCGGCGTATGCGAGGCTGACTAACATCAGAACTGCCTTGAGAAACCTGCGTAAGGAATCCTTCAGAACCCTGTATACCACGTATGTAAGGCCAATCCTGGAGTATGCGGCCCCAGCATGGAATAATCGCTGTTGTTGTCTGGGAATAATTATGGTATAGGAATTGGTCTCCTTCGCACATTATCAACCACTGAGTTTGCTATGACCGACATCTGAATATATTGCTCATCCCCATTGCGTTTTTTTGTTGAGACTAGAATGTAAACTTTTATTGCCAATAAAAATAATAAACATATAAAATGCATATTCTTAAACCTGTGATGAGGTGGTATATTCTTAAACAGGTGATGAGGTTAGATTAGGATGGGGGATGAATAATCTAGCCATTTTTTTAATAACAACATTTAATATACAGTACTTCATAAATAAGTACGATGCTAAGGCCTCATTGCTCATCTTGTGACGTCACTCACAGTTGAAAAGTCAGGTGGCTGTGAGCCTATCACACATCTGTGTGTTAATGAGAGGCAATATAAAAAATCCCTTACTGGAACCACTTTTGTGACGTCATGCATCGCTAAAGCAACGGACCTTATTACTACAGAAATAATTGCTTTTTGTTTGTTTATTATAAATAAAAATGCATAAGTGATAGTGTAGCCTACTTTGAAAAATTATATAACATATATTTGCATGTACTTGGAGACTTCAACAGGGGTTCAGTAGTATTCTCATGTCTGGGTCTGTTTCATACAAATGGGAGATATTGGATTTTTATTTTATTTCCCATGCTCGATAAACGAGCCTTGAAGAAAGATTAACAAAGCTTAAATTACATTCTCTAGAAAAGCGAAGAATTAGGGGGTGATATGATAGTGGTGTGCCGGTGGATGATTATACATAACAAAAGAGATATTAATAGGCTATTAAAAGTATTAACACAAGACAGAACATGAAACAATGGGTATAAATTGGATAAGTTTAGATTTAGAAAAAGACCTGGGTAAATACTGATCTGGTAACAGGGTTGAATGCTGACGCAAGTAGATACATGTTAGTTCATGCTCTGTGTTGCTCCCCTGTTTCATACGAATGGGTGATAGTGGATTTCATTCATTCTTATGCTCAATAAACAATCTTTGGCTGGACACTATAAATATAAAGCTTCCAGATAAGTAAGGGGACAAATAGGTCCTTCTGAATATTAATAGAGTGACTTATTGAAGTGTATAAATGGAGTTGAAAGTGGATATTAACACTTTCTGCTGATGAGGACTCCGCCCGGAGTCCTGTTTCGCCTCACCGCTTCCGCATGGTGGACATAAATTTATGTCCTCTTTTAAAATATTTGTATAAAATGCAATTTTAATCCAATTTACTTTGGGTTTGTTTCAAACTGCACGCCATGAGGCTCTCTTTCTCACCACTAGGCTGCATGGTACAATAAGTTCATGAAAGGTGTGGACCACTTCGATCAAATGGTATTACCATTTTACCCGGAAAACTCACAAGTGGACCTAAAAGATAACGTTTTATTTCATGCAAAGCCATTTGCAGAATGCCTTTGTTTTGTACAAATACAACACAACTGATCAAAAAAAGCTAACATTGCTACAGTTCCACGAGGTGGCAAATTGGGCCCTATTGTGATGGGACCCAGGAAGATTTGCCTCAAACAGCAACAGTATCTCAACACTTGCGGCACGCTCCAGACATAAATGATGACACAGGTCCTGCCTATGCTGACGTCATGCAAACTCCTGGACCATCTGGTGTGAGGCGGCCCTTGTTCACTTCAACACCTCAAGCTGAAGCAGCAACCGTATCAGAACCCGAGATGTCTGGCACACTGCCATTTGACGAGACGGTTTTGTCAGATGACTCTGACTCAAATGTTGAACCTCCAGCGATTCAGTTGATTCTGAAAATCGCATGAACTACAAACTGAAACGAGTATTTTGATACCAGAATGAACACTGTATCACATAAACTGCCATAAGTAGACTCGAACCTTAATAGATTATTTTTTGGGTGTAGCGTGTGTCTGCATGAGTGTCCCAAACGGGTTGTAGATGGGTGACTTTAGCCGTTTATACTGGTAATGTATTTTATATTTTGATACCAGAATGAACACTGTATCACATAAACTGCCATAAGTAGACTCGAACCTTCATAGATTTTTTTTTGGGTGTAGTGTGTGTCTGCATGAGTGTCCCAAACGGGTTGCAGGTGGGTGACTTTAGCCGTTTATACTGGTAATGCTTCCCCCATATCATGTATTATATGCATATGTCTGTTTAGGGAATTTTATTCCGATCAATGTACAATCAAAAATAACTGTGTGCAACAAGTATAAACTTGACAAACATAACAAAAGTAAAAACATTTCGTGTGTGTTTGACGCTCACTGATATGTTCCAGCGTTGTTTTATATTTGGCGCTATTCTATCTTACGCTTCGTTGATCTTTTTATACCTACGGGCTCATAGAACATTCTATTGCGAACACATTGACACAAAAATGAATGACGTACATAGAATAATAATGTCAGGAGAGTGAAATAAGTATAAACTTTCAAAGCGCCGTATCGCACATGTGTCGTCCCGTCACCGATACCGGGTAACAATTTCACCACTTCCCACACTCTTGCGGGTGGGCCGCAATCATTATTCTACGTTTATATTCATATCACCGTGTTGGGAATTTCATTGCGAGTCCATTGATACGTTTGATTTGTCCATTGATTCTATTGCGAACACATTGACACAAAAATGAATGACGTACATAGAATAATAATGTCAGGAGAGTGAAATAAGTATAAACTTTCAAAGCGCCGTATCGCACATGTGTCGTCCCGTCACCGATACCGGGTAACAATTTCACCACTTCCCACACTCTTGCGGGTGGGCCGCAATCATTATTCTACGTTTATATTCATATCACCGTGTTGGGAATTTCATTGCGAGTCCATTGATACCAAAATTAACGCTGTAGGACTAGTGTGGAGGTGATAACAATCCCTAGAGTAAAAACATTTTGTTGCTGTTGGGCGCTCACGGCGAGTCATCTTCGTAGTTATTTATTTGGTGCTGGTATCCCTATACGTTTCGTGACTTTTTTTACTGATGTTCTTCTAGAGAATTTTATTGCGAACACGTTGGTACCAAAATGAAATACGTAGCTCGAGAACTAAGGTCAGGAGAGTAAAAAGAGTATACACATTTTTGTTTTTACGCTTACGCGGCAAAAACGCCGCGTGCACATGCCGCTTTTTTTTTTTACCATCCCAGGGGGCGCGAAAGTGTTAATAGGGAATAGACCTACTGCAATTCATATAATAAAGGCAGTTGATGTTTTGGTTAACATAGATTGGGAGTAAATAGGAGATTTAAAATAGATTATAGATGACGTCTTTGTACATTTGAATTGACGGAAGGCGGCCATTTAATGCACTTGCCATAAATATTGAAAAGGTGATTAAATATACCATAACAGAAAACGGACTAATTCAAGGAAAATGAAGATTGACTGACGTCAATGACCATTAACCCTTGTATTGTTAAGGGCTAATTAGCCTTTGTCACCCACAGGCCCATAACAAAAAAAATTGTTTTCTTCCTAATGTGTTAATTTGTGTTCCCTGACCACGAGAGAAAAAAAATTAATTGTACTTACCAACGACGTAATTGAGCCAACATTATGGGCGATGACGTCACAACCTACATGTTCGCTCATGCAAAGTGCGTCCCGGAGGAGTTGCGCGTGGTCTTCAAGCAGCCATAGTTGCCACAAATTTATTTTCACGTCATTATTTACAGCGTCTAGGCATATTTTATTACTAATATTATTCACTAATTGTGTTGCATATAATGTTACATCATGGTCAATGACAATAAATGTTGCATACATCGAGTATACACATGCGCACACAAATGCTTTCCATTATGCCAAAACATATGTATTCACTATTGTTCATTATTATATTTAGACACATGCATGCACTATTTACAGGTTTTTGCACTATTATTGCACATTTAAAAGTCTTGAAGAGAGTGGTAGTCATTGATACATGGTTGATGGGGTTCTGGGAGTTCTTCTACTCCCCAAGCCCGACCCGAGGCCAGGCTTGACTTGGGAGAGTTTGGTCCACTAGGCTGTTGCTTAGAGCGGCCCGCAGGCCCACATACCCAGCCCAGTTGGTCTGGCACTCCTTGGAGGAATAAATCTAGTTTCCTCTTGAAGATGTCCACGGTTGTTCCGGCAATATTTCTTATGCTTGCTGGGAGGGTGAGGACAAAAATCACGTTGAAGCAGCCGATAGCACACAAAGGGACTGCACACGCTTCACACCATGTTTGCACCAGTTTACATTTCTAATCTCCCATTTTTGTTGTTCTACAAACTAAGCAATCACATTGGCCTATTGCACATATTCCAGCTGGTGGCAAATGTTTTAGTCTGTGTGCTTGAAAGGCCTCCATGTAAGTGAGCCTGGGTGTAGCAGCATGCTGCAACACTGGGTTCATGATGGATCGTTGTATGCCAGGAACATCTTCGCCAAACTTTGCTCATAACTGTGTCCCAAGTGTAAAAGCAAACGAACTGGAAACTTGGTTTACGTCCAGTTTTCACCAGATACATATTATAGCTGTTCAGCATGCTCATGTCAACAAGATGGAAAAACACTTTTTTCGTCCACTTCAATGTTTTCTGCACACACTTAACAGTGCCCACCATCAGGTCAGATTTATCAACCAAACACATGTTGATATTATAGTAAAGAACGCAATCTGGTTTATATACTGGTTCTTGCATTACTCGGTTCACCTTGCCACTGTTCACCATTGTACCATCATGAACGGTTGTCAGCAGGTTCACTTCTCTCTTGTCTTTCCAGCTAACAGAGTACTGTATTTGATCACATTTTCTTAGCTGGCAGTCACCAACTTCAAGTTTATTGTCAAACACTGACATTTCCCTTCTTCCTGGCTTTACTGTGCCAACCAATTCGGTTCTATTTTCATTTAAGAACCTAGCTAGCATGGGACTTATATAGTACTGGTAGTTATCCGTGTATAAAATGTGGCCCTTGTTCATCCATGGTGCTATCAGTGACTTCACCACACTGCCTGAGAAACCATGTGGGTTGATACCGGGAATGTCTACATCGCTAGCAGAATACAAAATCATGTGTAGCACGTATCCTGTTTCACAGTCACAAAGAACAAAGAATTTCAACCCAAATCTGTTTTGTTTGGAGGGAATATACTGCTTGAAAGCAACACGTCCTTTGAAAAGCACAAGGGATTCGTCAATCACCAGCTTCTGTGCTGGTACGTAAAAATCTCTGAACTTTCGAATCACTTCATTCATATAGTGCCTGACTTGCCAGAGTCTATCATCCTCTGTCCAGTCCTCATTACTTGCAAAATGAAGACACCTGAGGAGTATCTGAAACCTGTCTCGGGACATATATTTCCCGAAGAAAGGTGTTGGAATAGTCTGGTCTTTGCTCCAATAATCTGTGACAGCGTTTTTGACACAATGCTTCATCTACATACATATTGCTAAAAAACCAGTGTTGAATGTAATGAAACGCCATTTTCTGGGTGAGTCCCGGAGGCTCCCCGGAGCTATCCATGGCCGATATGGATATCCTAACTATTTTGCATCAGTCGATGTGGGTGGAGTTCTAGGCCTACTGGGGACCACGAGCCAGAACCTGGCCCCCTCAGAGAGGCACGGGGAGCAATGGCCCACAGAATGCACATGTGATATGATATAATCTCAATATCAATATCAATATCAATCAATATCAATCAATATCAATATCAATCAATATCAATCAATATCAATATCAATCAATATCAATATCAATCAATATCAATATCAATCAATCAATATCAATCAATCAATATCAATCAATATCAATCAATATCAATCAATATCAATCAATCAATCAATATCAATCAATCAATATCAATCAATCAATATCAATCAATCAATCAATATCAATCAATCAATATCAATCAATCAATCAATATCAATCAATCAATATCAATCAATCAATATCAATCAATCAATATCAATCAATCAATATCAATCAATCAATATCAATCAATCAATCAATCAATCAATATCAATCAATCAATCAATCAATCAATCAATCAATCAATCAATATCAATCAATCAATCAATATCTATCAATCAATCAATCAATCTCTCTCTCTCTCTCTCTCTCTCTCTCTCTCTCTCTCTCTCTCTCTCTCTCTCTCTCTCTCTCTCTCT
Source organism: Procambarus clarkii (assembly GCF_040958095.1). Classification (NCBI taxonomy): domain Eukaryota; kingdom Metazoa; phylum Arthropoda; class Malacostraca; order Decapoda; family Cambaridae; genus Procambarus; species Procambarus clarkii. Next base: position 19,697,947 of record NC_091194.1, read on the forward strand.
CTCTCTCTCTCTCTCTCTCTCTCTAAAAAAAAAAAAAAAAATCAACTGGGTCAGGCACCCAGAAAGGTAAGCATCCCAAAACAAACCCCCTATTCTGGTGAAAATATTGATACCAAAAGCCGAACAAGTGGATAGAACTCCCCTAAAAGAAACGAGCAAACGATCATGACGTCGCACATCGCCGCGCCGCTGTCTGTGCAGCTCCCCCCTCTGCGGGAGGGGGAAGGGGGAGCCCCAGGCCCCTAATGCCGGCTTTGAAAGCCGAAATTTGAATTTGATGAAAATGAAGATCATATGCTGTTCTGAGAAAATAACAACATTAAATGAACCAGTGCTGATAGTTCATATTTTTTATTCTGAATTGAAAATCTGAAGCTTTCAATACAGTATTCAATTTTAAAATAAATTTTGATTCTCTTGTTTTTCAAGTTACGCTGTGATCATTTAGACAAAGCTGGAGCATTTGCCTAGTTGATTATGTAAAAAAAAAATTGGGAGGTGTTTGTGCAAGTTTTAAAAACTTATGTTAAATTATTTTTTGTCAAATCATATACAGTATGTATGTATTGCGTGGTCTAAGGGTTAATCTCCTCAAGCAAAATGACGGGGGCTAGGAGGGTGTCTATTAACCCTTAAACTGCGCAACGCGCCTGCAGGCTCGCGTCTGGTTTGCGCAACACGCCTCCAGGTATTTTGATTTTTCACGTTCCATTCAAAACTGGCGCGCGGTGACATGGGTATGGTATGGGTGGGTGGGGGCCCCAGTGATCGTCCGCCATCTTAAAAAAAAATCCCAGCATGCCCTGCGGCCGTGGGGAGCCTCAGTTTCACGGCAGCAACCATGTCTGACGCATCCTCTACGAGCTCCCGCTCCACGGTGACCCGCGGTCATGGAAAACGACTCTCTGAGGAGGAAATACGCGATATTTTGTATGATGACGGTGCTCTGGATGATGACCTGGACTATGATCCAGATAAAGACCTAACTCAGAGATCTGATACGAGTGAGGAAGAGACAGAATTGGAAGATGTGGCGAGTGTGTGGGGTACTCGTGCCTCGCCCGGCCTGCCTCGCCGCCCTGAGTCAACACCGTTATCATCACCACCATCATGTATGTCCCCAGACGCTAGTAGTTTATTCAGTGATAGTACATGTGACGAATCTTTCTCGGGCTTCAGTGACATTGGCTCTGAAGCCAATACGAGTACGAGCAGTGGTGGTGTTACCAGGCGGGGTTTTGCTACCTCAGCAACACGCCGCGGCAGGCGGCAGCGTGCCTCACAGCATGTGGACAACGACAGTGGCCCCTCAACATCATTTATTCGTGATAGGTCTACAGTACGTAAATCTGCCTCAGCACCTAGCATACCCTCACGCAGCTCCAGCAGAAGCAGCGGACGACGTAGCCGTAGTTTTGGTGCTCGTGGTGGTGTTGGCCGTGGTGTTGGCGCCAACACCAAACCCCCTGGTGTACTTGTGTGGGAGGATTGCACCACATTTGTCCCTCAAATACCAACATTTGATGACAGCGATTTTGGTGTTACACCATTATTCCGATATACTAGGTGATGATATGGCAGACATGGAATATTTTCAGGCATATTTTGACAATGTATTCATGACGCATCTTGTGACTGAGACAAACAGGTTCGCTCACAGCCTCATAGACGAAGGCATTTTACCTGCCTCACGGCTCACACGATGGAAGGACACGACAATCGACGAAATGTACGTGTTTCTGGCACTCTGTATGATGATGAAGCACTCTGAGAAAGCTGTCATCCAGGATTATTGGAGCAAAGACAGCCTTGTTCCATCGCCTGTGTTCAACCTGTACATGTCGCGTGATAGGTATCTCTTGATTCTCAGGTGCCTGCATTTCGAGAATAATGCAAATGAGGACAGACACGACAGACTGTGGAAAGTACGGAAGATGTTCAGTGACATGAGAGGGAAGTTCAGGGATTATTTTGTACCTGGACAGAATGTGGTTATTGACGAGTCGCTTGTACTGTTCAAGGGCCGACTGGCATTCAAGCAGTACATTCCATCAAATCGGCACCGATTTGGACTGAAGTTTTTTGTGCTATGCGACTGTGAGACTGGTATTGTCTTGGACATGATATTATATTCTGGTACAGACGTCGACATACCGGCTCAAGATGAACACGGGTTCTCTGGCAGTGTTGTAAAAACCTTGATGGAACCGTTGCTGAACAAGGGGCATGTACTGTACACCGACAACTATTACACCAGCCCCTTATTGACCAGACACCTCCTTGCCCACAACACCGGCGTATGTGGCACTGTGAAGAGCCACAGGAAGGAAATGCCAGTGTTCGGTATAGCTATAGCCGTGGGTGAGTGCCAGCTGCGCAAGTGTGACAATACGCTGTCAGTGCGGTGGAAGGACAGACGCGAGGTGAATATGCTGAGTACGATTCACACCGGTGCCATGTTGGACAGTGGGAAAGTCCACTTTCAGACACGCAACACCGTGTATAAGCCAGACTGTGTCATAGACTATAACGTGAACATGCGCCTCGTCGATAAGTGTGACATGATGCTTGGTGGAGTGGAGTGCGTGCGCAAGTCTGTGAAGTGGACTAAAAAGTTCTTCTTCCACCTCATGGATGTTGCAGTGCTCAACTGCTTCAATATGTACTTAGTAAAATCTGGCAGGAGACCGTCTATACGTACATTCAGTGCTGGTGTTGTGTCACAGCTGCTAGTAAAGTATGGCAAGGAGGGTTCTGTTGTACCGCGCGGAGTGCAAGCAACAATGCCACATGCAGCTCCAGACAGATTGAGGGGTAATGAGAACTTCGGAGTACATATGCTCGAGTATATGCCAGGCACAGCATCACGGGAGAAGGGTAAACGTGCCTGTATAGTATGCAGGAACACTACCCGCAGAGAACAGAAACGAAGATGTATCAGCACCTGGTGCGTGGAGTACAAGGTGCCACTCTGCCCCGTTGGCTGTTTCGCAGCATATCACACACTCGCGGAGTACTGAGTGTGTTTATGGTGTGTGTATATAGTGTGTGATACTGTACAGTGTGTATATAAAGTGTAAATATAAATTTATTTGGCATGATACATTGGAAATTGTGCAGGATAAGTGAACTTGTTTGCGATGCACAGTAACACAGTGTCTACGGACAGTACGGATGTTGTACTGCAATATTATAGTGTACGTGTTCATTATACATTGGATTGGCACATAAAAACAATGAAAATGTATTGGGAAATATGCGCAATAAATGAACGAAAATATATTCGCGGCAACTCGCACGCCCCGCCCCGAGTGCCCCACCGCCTCCGAGAGCTTACACCACGGGCGCACGGGGAATGATGACGTCACGCCCCAACTTCCGGACCCCATAGCAGCCAAAGTACAATTTCTAATTTTTTTTTACATACCCATACTGAGGGAAGGGTTTTTGACACTTTAAAAAGAAAAAAGAATTTTTTCCAGAGAATTTATTTCCTGCGCACTGCAGGGGTGTCACATTTGGAGGCAACGCAGTTAGGGGGTTAATTCTACCCTTTTGGTTAATTTTATATGATTGAAGGGAGCAGTTGATAAACAACATAAAAAAAATGAAAACACACCCTATGCCATTGACCGACCATCGGGAAAAAAATTGAAAACACCCCCTATCCTGGAGCCGGCCGTCGGGAGAAAATGGAAACATCCCCTATACTGGAGCCGGTTGTCGGGAAAAAATGGAAACACCTCCTGTGCTGGAACCGGCCGTTTTGCTTTTTCCCCAAGCTGGCCTATGGCATAGGGGTGTTTTCAAATTTGTTTCCCTGACTACCAGGCACTGGCGTAGGGGGATATATTAATTTTTTTTCATATCATTTATCAAGTGCTCCCTTCCATTATATATAATTATCAATTGCTACTTTCAATCATATAAATTCCTCAAATGGATAAAATTAAAAGGCTCCCTTCTAGCGTCTGTCATTTCGCTCAAGGGAATTACACGGCCGCCTCCAGTCATCCCAAAATTTTGTCACCTCAGTGATCCTGCACAGACATCGCTAATGGTCAATTACGTCATCTTAGTGCTTGAACTGTCAGCTTAGTTGTACAGTTATGGTGAGCAAAACATGTAGATACTTATATACTTATATATATAACATCTGAATATAGTGAATAAAAGCAAAATCAGCATGGTGGGAGGAGGAATGTTGGCGAGTGAGGTGTTGTTGAGGGAGGGAGTGCAAGCGAGTGGCTGGCTGGTGTGTTGAGGTCACTCCTCGTTGCTTTTTGACTCACAATACCAACTTAAGTGGTTCATTATGGTGAACAAAACATGCAGATACTTATATACAACCTGTGTATATAGTGTAATAACAGCAAAACTATTTGTTTAGTTTTATGAACATAATAATTGAATCACTAATATGCACACCATAATTTTGAGTATAGTGATAATTCACCCCTTTATTATATAAATCCCCTTTTATTATATAAATCTATCACACTACACACTATTGTTTTTTTTTTAATAATATTATTGGCAAAACTCTAAGAAAAAATCACTCAGAGACATTGAAATAATTAGGTAATATCTTTGTGGCAACTCGCACCTGACAGCTCGGGTGATGCTGATCGCCTCTGACGACCGCTGTCAACGCCCACATTTTGCCAGACTTCCTCGCCCTATTACGGCCAAAATATGCCACCTATGATTTTTTTTGCTATCTTTCTCGTTCTCAGGGAACTCAAATTAACATTATTAGAAGACGAAAAAAAAAACTTGATTTTTTTTTCTTGCGCACAGGGGTGTAAATCTCCTCAGGGCTCCTTAGCAGCTTAACCACTTAACTGCACCAACAGAGTATTCTCGGTCAGTGGGAAACTACGCCAACCGAGAAAACTCTTTTTGATTTTTTTCATGGGTGAGCAACCATAGGGTGGCACACGTGCCTTTGGCTGAGTGAGCAACCATGGGTGGCACACACGCCTTTGGCTCCCAAACACCTGTCCGACACGGTGTTGAAAGATCGCGCTGTCAGTGAAATTCAAACCTTATTGTTTGAAGAACATAAGTATCATAATATTGGTGAAGCTAGGAGCAATAAGGACCTAACACAAAGGTCGGATGCAAGTGATACAGCACCTATGAGGACGATAAAGCGAGTGTATCCAGTTGTAGCTCTGAGCGCCACCCATGCCCACCTATGCTATCTCCAATTTATTTAGATGATACATAGATTAATCGTTTTCTGCGTTCAGTGATGATGCATCTGATACAAGTAGCATAGATGAGCAGTGTTAGCGGCTTCCATGGTGGTATTTTCCATAGATATTTTCAAGAATAGCTGAATCTCTTCTTGACTGACAGGACACTCTTTGAGGTTGGCTGAATATCTTCCAGACTGACGGACACTCTTTGAGGCTGGCTGAATCTTTTCCTGTGTGGGACCTTACAAAGAGATCTTTTCACGACTACCTTACAAATTGATCTTTTCCTGTATTCTTTTCAAGACTATCTTACATTTTACAGGCTTGGCTACATACTACCTACAGATAGTAGTCCCAGAACTAAGAACAAGGAAAGGCTGAGTGAACTGCACCTTACGTCGCTGGAAGATAGAAGAGCTCGGGAAGACATGATTACCACATACAAAATTCTCAGGGGAAGACAGGGTAGACAAGAATGAGCTATTTAACACAGGTGGTACATGCACAAGGGGGGGGGGGACAGGTGGAAGCAGAGTACCCAAATGAGCCACAGGCGACAATATTGCAGAAAGAACTTTTTCACTGTCAGAGTAGTTAGTAGATGGAATGCACAAAGAAGTGATGTGGTGGAGGCTGACTCCATACACAGTTTCAAATGTAGATATGACAGAGCTTGAAAAGCTCAGGAATCTGTACACCAGGAGATTGACAGTTGAGGGGGCAGAACCCAAGAGCCAAAAACTGAACCTCCGCAAGTACAACTAGGTGAGTACAACTTGGCAAATGCACTAGGAATGTAGGCTTATGCTCAGTATTTGGCAATAAAATAATTGTGCAATTAAATAAAAATAATTGGAAGTAATTAACTCAAATTACTAACACAAGTACAAATATTAAGCCAAAAAACCAGCGTTGAATGTAATGAAACGGCATTTTCTAGGTGAGCCTGGGAGGCTCCCTGGAGCTACTGGGCTAATATGCAAATCATTAGACCAGGGCATTAGTCATAGGAGTTCAGCCTACCGGGACCACGAGCCAGAACATGGCCCCCTTACAGAGGCGCAGGGAGTAATGGCCCTGGAAAACCCCCTTGTGGTTGGGGGGTTTTTCTTATCTGCCATCGACCAGGGTTAGGCATCCAGAAAGGTATGCATAACAAAGCAGACCCCCACATGGTAAGAAAATTGCAACCGAAAACAAGGGAGGGTTGCCAGAGAGCCTCTGGGGCTCACCCAGAAAATGACATTTCATTACATTTAATTTTGGTTTTCTGTGGGTAGCCCCTTTGACTCCCTGGAGCTACATAACCAAAGATAAGAAAAAGAGGGACTTACCGGAAAGGAGGCTGCCACTTCTCAACACAAAGGCGAGACAACTGGCTGCAACCTGCGATCCAAAGCAACACAATAACACCTAGGGATAACCCAGGAACGATAACCAAATATTGGGTGGCCAGGAACTTGTTCAACCTCCAAAATACTCACGTCCGAATATCAGCCCAAAACACGTGGCATAAAATGGCAGCTAAAGCAGCAAACTTCCGTCAAACAAACAGATGTCATGGGAACAAGGATAGACTGCAGGCTGGCTCGACTTAATAACCCTGAGGACGACTTGGGAGACCTGAGCCCTGGAACAGGGAATGAGGGTAACCGGATCAATCCAAAACTCACCCGTGGCCACAGAAGCTGAGGCGCACAGTTAACGGCGAAGAGCCACAACCAGACACAACGCATGATGCACCCCGGGCCTGACCAACTAAGCATCAATAACCCAAGGATCCCTGCAGAAAACAGCCGTCTCATTCTTCGCCAGAAAAGAAGAAGGCTGCAACCGAACAAACCAGCTACCATGACCCAAGGAGAGACAAGGTCATTTTGACCATGCCCAAGCGAACCCACTTTGAGATGACTCAACAGAGCGCAGGAGAAGAGGCCTGCCCGCCTGCCCCGAACTCCCACCCACCTTGGGTGGGTGGGGGGTTCGGGGAACCTTGGGAAGAGCCAACCAATGCCATCACAGGCCGCACAAAAAGATCTGAAAGGCCCACAAATCGTGGGACCAGGCGCGAGCAAACAGAGCAAGCTTTTCCCCCCATCACCCCGTCAATGGGACGAACCGTAGAAGGGCCAACGTACCTAACAAAAACCTAAGCAGCGCACCGGGCAATCCCCGCGCAACCACAAACAGATGGTACTGAAGGCTGCGCCTGTGCCGAATCTGGCACCACTGGCCTACCACGACTTAAGAACTCCGAGCCTCCCCACGAGCCCCCAGGAGGACTAACAAGTTCGGCATAGGACGGCAACTAGCCGAAGCTGCCTGCTGATACTGCACAACCGCAGACTCTGCAAACAGCAACAGACAACAAAGCAGATAACCCAAGATCCAGGGCCCAAGCGGATTCCAATGAAGAAGCGTGCACCGCCTGCCGACAGGCGAGTTGAGAAGCAAAAAAAATGCAAAACCACATCCCGTAGGAGCAGCGCGAACAGCTTCAACAATGCAGACGACGCACGCACCACCGAGGGCAATGCACCAGACCCAGAGGCGGCCCCAGGCTCCTTAACATCCAACTCAAGCCAATCTAAAGAGGGAGAAGAAACGCAGGGCCGAAGCCAACAGGCCTCATGTACGCAAATCCTCCGCGACCAATGCAGTCGAAAGGGAAGGAACCTACACATGAAGCTGCATCACACCAACGTCCCGCGGAAGGGCAGAGGCAAACAAACATGCATTGAGATGCTCAAATTCACCCCCAGGAAAACCTGCAATGCCATCTGAGCCTCCCTCCACTCAAGCATGCGGGACTGACAACGTATGCCAAGCCTCCAATGAGAAGAGCGAGCAGTCTGCTAACCAGGATGACTCTGGAATTTCATAATGAACCCAGTACAGATACAAAATCCAAACACGAAGGAACGAGGATCCATCACGAAAGCATAATTCGGGTCGTACAAGAGGTAAGCCACAAGGGCTTCCGCACCACATGTGATGGGACACAGGGAAGCCAAAAACCTACGGAAGGATGGGACTGAGTAACCCACGGGATCAAGGAACCGAACCCGGGGAGGGGTAGATGCCAAATCTAATTCGTACAAGGAGGGAGCGAAAGAGAACCCCACTCCTTGTAACATCAAGCCCTGCTCGGAGGGTAGAAAAACCCAGGCGGGGTTCCCCGCCCCGGGAACCTCACCCCGAGGACCCGGGGCCAAGCTGTCCTCCAAAGAAAAGGCAGGAGCAGCCGAAAAAGCAGGCATGAAGGGGGCCCACTGGTCAGACCCAGAAGCTCCAGCTGGAGGACTAGGCTCGAATGCTTCCGTTGCCACCCCAGAAGGGGACTCCCCTGAGACCACCCGAGTCTCAACACCAATTAAACCCTGCCCCAACTCCAAAATCCTCAGACGTTTGAGAGCCAGAAGCAAGGGGGGGGGGGGGACCGGATGAACAACCGAAGAGGAAGGACAAGAAGGGGCGGACGGAACCAAATCAAAGTGACTCCCACCTTCAATTCCGAGTCCCTATAACCAAAATGGGGCAGTCTCAGGGGCATCCAGGGAAGCAACGAACCTATCACGTTGCAGCAACCTAAACTGAGCATGCAACGCCTCTGCTGCCTGCACCCTCATATCACGTTCAGTAGCTTGGGTGAACTGGAGCATGTACAAAGAACAAACGTCGCACGACTCCGGATCAAAAGAATCACTGACCTGACAGGCAGCATGGCAGAGGCACAACCGGTAAGTGTCACCCCGAGACAAGGAGACAAAGCAACCATCAACCTCGCATGAAGTGAGAGGGGACTCAAGGGTCGCATTCATCGGACCACTTAGCCCCCGTGGGGTTTCCAAGGGCCCTTGGCCTTGGTTTTAAGCTAAGGGATGCCCAGGCAAGGTACTGCGAACCGGTGCCCAAGACTACTGAGCACTTCTAAAAGCTGAACCCCAGGGACGTGTCCACTCACGGGGGCCTAGCAAGGGGTATCACCAAGAGGACAGATATAAATATATATATAAACTTTAAATTCAGATAGGGGGCAACCAACCAAAGGCAAACCCCCCACCAGGCAGGAAAATAAAAACAAAAGAAAACCCCTGCAAGAGGACAACGTACCCTGGCAGAACAGAGCCGGCCGCTATAATAGGTGATAACTATCTGTGCAGTACCCTGCACCCTTACCAGTGACAAAAACTACCCCCCCCCCTACCCATAGGCAACAAAAACACCAGCTGACTCCAAGGGCAGCCAATTACTGAGCAGTAAAAGACACAGTGGAGATAGGTCCAAAGGTGACATGTGGAAGGTGGCCCCAAGCCCCAAGGGCAGTACTGTACTTACAGGGCACCTAGGGTGCACCTAGGGACACCCTAGGTGCATGCAGCCCAAGTACTGTAGAATATTACTCTTGGCTCACACACCACCTGTAGAGACAGACTATGCCACAAGGCACATAAACTGAGACCAAAGCAGGAGCCAGAGGCACATTACCTGCCAGTATCACATCAGCCAAGAACTGATGGTTGGATTGCCAGTGGGAGGGTTTGGGGCTCCCCCTTTCCCCTCCCAGGGAGGGGGGGGGGGGGGTGGTTGCGCAACAGCGGCTTGGCAACGTGATGACGTCATGCTCGTTTGCTAATTTTCATTTGGGGAGTTCTGTCCAATCGTTCGGCTTTCGGTAGCAATATTTTCACCAGATTAGGGGTCTGTTTTGGACTGCCCTTTTTGGGTGCCAGACCTGGTCGATGGCAGACATAGAATATTCCCAACCACACTGGGGAATTTCTATAGGCCATTGCTCCTCGTGCCTCTCTGAGGGGGCCAGGTTCTGGCTCATGGTCCCCAGTAGGCAAAAATTCCATGCACATTTGACTGATGCCAGAAAGCTAATAATATCCATATCAGCATGGATAGCTCCGGGGAGCCGATGGGGCTCCCCCCAGAACGGATAGAAAAGGGCTTAGCAGAAAACTACCATCCTATCAGCGTGACATCACACATCTGCAAGCTCATGGAGAGAATCCTAAGGGAGGAAATCATTCACCATCTGACAGCAAGTCATCTTGTAAAATCGCCACAACATGGGTTTGTTAAAAATTGATCCTGCCTTACAAACCTGCTCACATTTTTAAAAACCGTAACCAGCTGCTCAGACAAAGATCTTCCTGTGGATAGTTCATTGTGTCTGGGGACAGGAAGCCAGTTTATACATACAGTACATGTTAGGCTTATATCAAGGTCACCCTCCCTAGGGTCGAAACTACTGACCCTCCCCAGGATGCAACCCTACAAGCTAATGCCTGGGTACCTATTTACGGCTAGGTGGACAGGGGTATCAGGTGATAGGAGACACGTCCAACCATTTCTGACCCACCGAGGATTCTAACCCAAAGTTCTCGATTGTGAGTCAAGAACAAACCCGACTGTACTACAGTACCTGGAACCCCCCCCCCCCCCCCCTTGGTATGTAGATTTTGCTAAGGCTTTTGTTAAGGTACCACATGAAAGACTGGCAAGGAAATTACAGGCACATGGGATATATAAACGGTAGAATACTAGATTAAATAAAACAATGGTTAAAACAAAGAAAACAAAAGGCTAAAAATGCAAAACTAAATGGGAATGAATATGACAGGTGAAATGTGGTAAGTGAGGAACCACAGGGGTCCAATCCTTTTTGTTACATAGTGATACCTCCACTTACAAATTTAATCAGTTCCCAGAGACGGGTTGTAACTTGAATCAAATTTTCCAATAAGAAATAATGTAAATTAAATTAATCCGTTCAACACCCCCAAAATGTTAACTTAAAAATACATTTTATACCAAATACCACTCTTTTTGTACTAGCTACAATACAATATGTATATATTTCCTTTATTGAGGACTCTTGTTGGCGTATGAAAGACAGTGAGGAGGGAGGATGGGGGGGGAGGAGGAGGTGTTACTGTTTGGAAGGGGAGTTCCCTTCCATCATATATCAGGCAGTGATGACTTCTCTGGGGTACTCTCTCTCTCCTACGTTTTGCCTGCATACCACTAGGACCTGGGGTGTGGCTTCTTGCTTGTTTGTCTCATTAAAAACCTGCCTATTGACACTTGTTTTTCCCTACATTTTGACACTTGTCTGTAGCAAGGCATCATCACAGTGTCATTAAAAAGGTTAACGTAATGGCCTCTCACAAGTGTAGAAAGGGAGTAGAACAACTCCTAGAACCCCATCAAGCAGGCCTGCTACAGCTTTATCTGGGTGATTTTTTTCAACAAAACTTGCAGTTCTTTTCATACTTGGAAAGGAGGAAGGGACATCCTCTACTGCCTCTACTCACAACTACTTTTCTTAGGTTGAACTTTACCATTTACTTTCTTGGGACCCATGGCATGAGGTATAATAATTACTTTTATGTTCAAAAAAGAAAAAAGCACAAAAAAATTTAATTCTTTACAAGCTCGATCGTCATTAAGTGGGCGGATCTGGTAAACTGAGGCAGGGTCGGCCGTGCCACCAGGCACTACGAGCTCGGTCGACCCATACGTGTATCTCAACAGTCGCTAGTCAGAAAGAGACTAGCTTCCTGGGCCATTGCTCCTGATGGGGTGTAAAGGTTGTAAGGACCCAAAGGACGTGACAAAGGTTGTAAATCGAGTCACATTTTCTGACGTAACTGGGGTCGTATGTCGAAAAATTTGTAAGTAGGGCCATTCATAAATCGAGGTTCCCCTGTACATGAATGACAGTGAGAATATTACAAATCACATCATCAAATTTGCAGATGCCACAAAGATTTATGGTAAAGTGGGAAATCAGAATGATATTGAAGCCTTACAAAAACATCTAGATGAACTCCACAAATGATCAGAAGACTGGCAAATGCTCATTAATTTCGATAACAATCCATGTCAATACTACCAAATTCATATCATTACTTGGGAGCAGATTGATGAAGAAAAGCACCTTGGAGTCAAAATCCATTATTCAATGGAAGCTGCACAACAGGTGGGAGCAGCAGTCAAAAAATGTTTGTGCGTCTCCATTTGGATTACTGCATCCAGGTATGGAGACCTCATCTTCAGAAGGACATAGCTGCTCTGGAGAAGGTGCAACACTGGGCAACAAAAATCATTCCAGAGCCAAGTTAACTTTTATTTTATTTATTTATATATACAAGAGTTCTTACATTCTTGTACAGTGACTGGCACACACAGCCTCATGGGGCTTCGTAGCCTGGTGGATAGCGCGCAGGACTCGTAATTCTGTGGCGCAGGTTCGATTCCCGCACGAGGCAGAAACAAATGGGCAAAGTTTCTTTCACCCTAAGTGCCCCTGTTACCTAGCAGTAAATAGGTACCTGGGAGTTAGTCAGCTGTCACGGGCTGCTTCCTGGGGTGTGTGTGTGTGTGGGGAAAAAAAAAAAAAAAAAAAAAAGTAGTTAGTAAACAGTTGATTGACAGTTGAGAGGCGGGCCGAAAGAGCAAAGCTCAACCCCCGCAAAAACACAACTAGTAAACACAGCATTTCGGGCTATGTCCTTAATCCTAATTTTCACACACACACACACACACACTCCCAGGAAGCAGCCCACAGCAGCTGTCTAACTCCCAGGTACTTATTTACTGCTAGATAACGGGGGCATCAGGGTGAAAGAAACTCTGCCCATTTGTTTCCACCTCCGCCGGGGATTGAACCCGGACCCTTAGGACTACGAATTCCGAGCGCTGTCTGCTCAGCCGTCAGGACCCCCCTCAAACACTCATACCAGGTCAGGTTGGGCCTCAGGGCTAACAACACTGCAAACCAGGGATGACTGGATTGATCTCATCAAAGCGTTCAAAATACTGAACAATTTAGAGGGTGTTCATCTAGACAACTTCTTCAGAAGGTCAGATGTAACACAAACAAGGAGCAACAGTTTCACGCTCAACAAGCCATAATGTTGCAGAAAGCACCAAGTCACCACGAGTCTTAATAAGATCCACTAGAATGTTAGTGACCGTCAGGTAAACAAAACATATTTGGGTCCTTTGAATGAATTTCTTGAACCTTTGATGTGGCAGGAGTAATTTAATTACATATTCACCACTATATTTTCCTGTGCATATAGCAAGCTTGTATCAAATAGCAAGAGAAGAGCTATATTTACCATTGTGAGGCGAGGCAGGAGGTGTGAGGGAGATGTCACGCGGTGAGCGGCGCTCGTCACACTGGTCCTGGTCCGCTACTCACCTCCTTATACACCGGGATTAAACATGAACCTTCCTAACCTATAATACATATAATAAATTTCTAGTGCGGATATTATGTTATAGGAGTATTTAAAGGCTGCGAGATATGTAAAATTAAGTTTGGAACAAAACTTAGAACTGGAGGACGAAATTACGTATACGAAACACCATACGAGATTATACTGTATGTGTATATTTATGAAAATATTAACATCTGTTCAATAAACTCGATTAGGTTTGATTAAACTACTTTGTGTTGAGTTTTGTTAACTTAGTGTATGATAATTTATGTAAGATATTAAACCCATTGAGGAAGCATGTTAGGTACGAACAGACTATCACCTTGTAGGAACTTAAGGGCACGCAAAGTTGTTTACATTTATTTGTTAATTCAGGATTTAATAGTCTTTATTTATTATTAGATTTAAATTATTTGTTTATACTAGACTTCAAAGTTAGAAGACTCTACATTTAAATGTAAATATTAAACAAATATTTACTACAAAAGACGTTGCGCGTCTTTTATCTTAAATTATGACTATTCAACTTGCATCAATTTGTAACCCGAGTTTAGTAAGGAACGCTTATGGCGGTAACGGGATTCGCGCCTCGTACAGCCGTACCTTTCTTATGATCGGGCTCTGATAATAAATTATTTGAGGCATATATATATATAGGCCTACATGCATTTAATATTTGTAAGTTACCAAAGTATCAACAGAAGACACTAAGCCGGGGACACTTTTTTTTATTAACATGCTTATTATTTTGTGTATTAAGAAGCTTAAGTATACACAACAATGTGTTGCTGCCCTATTCTATATTTATTTATTTTTTTTTATATACACGAAGGTACATTGGGTTTGTGAGAATACATAGAACATAAGAAGAACATAAGAACAAAGGTAACTGCAGAAGGCCTTTTGGCCCATACGAGGCAGCTCCTATTCTATAACCACCCAATCCCACTCATATACTTGTCCAACCCGTGCTTGAAACAATCGAGGGACCCCACCTCCACAATGTTACGCGGCAATTGGTTCCACAAATCAACAACCCTGTTACTGAACCAGTATTTACCCAAGTCTTTCCTAAATCTAAACTTATCCAATTTATATCCATTGTTTCGTGTTCTGTCCTGTGTTGATACTTTTAATACCCTATTAATATCCCCCCGGTTATGTCCATTCATCCACTTGTAAACCTCTATCATGTCACCCCTAACTCTTCGCCTTTCCAGTGAATGCAACTTAAGCTTTGTTAATCTTTCTTCATATGAAAGATTTCTAATTTGGGGAATTAACTTAGTCATCCTACGCTGGACACGTTCAAGTGAATTTATATCCATTCTATAATATGGCGACCAAAACTGAACTGCATAATCTAAATGGGGCCTAACTAGAGCAAGATATAGCTTGAGAACCACACCAGGTGTCTTGTTACTAACGCTGCGATTAATAAATCCAAGTGTCCGATTTGCCTTATTACGAACATTTATGCATTGATCCTTTTGTTTTAAATTCTTACTAATCATAACTCCCAGATCCCTTTCGCAATCCGACTTCGCAATCACAACACCATCTAGCTCGTATCTTGTAACTCTATCATCATTACCTAACCTCAGAACTTTACATTTATCAGCATTAAACTGCATCTGCCAATCCTTTGACCATTTCAAAACCCTATCTAGATCAACTTGAAGTGATAGTGAGTCCTCCTCCGAATTAATTTCCCTACCGATTTTCGTATCATCGGCAAATTTGCAAATGTTGCTACTCAAACCTGAATCTAAATCATTTATATATATTATAAACAACAGAGGTCCCAGGACAGAGCCTTGAGGCACTCCACTTACAACATTTTCCCACTCTGACTTGATTCCATTTATACTAACATAAGAACATAAGAACATAAGAACAAAGGTAACTGCAGAAGGCCTATTGGCCCATACGAGGCAGCTCCTATTCTATAACCACCCAATCCCACTCATATACTTGTCCAACCCGTGCTTGAAACAATCGAGGGACCCCACCTCCACAATGTTACGCGGCAATTGGTTCCACAAATCAACAACCCTGTTACTGAACCAGTATTTACCCAAGTCTTTCCTAAATCTAAACTTATCCAATTTATATCCATTGTTTCGTGTTCTGTCCTGTGTTGATACTTTTAATACCCTATTAATATCCCCCCGGTTATGTCCATTCATCCACTTGTAAACCTCTATCATGTCACCCCTAACTCTTCGCCTTTCCAGTGAATGCAACTTAAGCTTTGTTAATCTTTCTTCATATGAAAGATTTCTAATTTGGGGAATTAACTTAGTCATCCTACGCTGGACACGTTCAAGTGAATTTATATCCATTCTATAATATGGCGACCAAAACTGAACTGCATAATCTAAATGGGGCCTAACTAGAGCAAGATATAGCTTGAGAACCACACCAGGTGTCTTGTTACTAACGCTGCGATTAATAAATCCAAGTGTCCGATTTGCCTTATTACGAACATTTATGCATTGATCATTTTGTTTTAAATTCTTACTAATCATAACTCCCAGATCCCTTTCGCAATCCGACTTCGCAATCACAACACCATCTAGCTCGTATCTTGTAACTCTATCATCATTACCTAACCTCAGAACTTTACATTTATCAGCATTAAACTGCATCTGCCAATCCTTTGACCATTTCAAAACCCTATCTAGATCAACTTGAAGTGATAGTGAGTCCTCCTCCGAATTAATTTCCCTACCGATTTTCGTATCATCGGCAAATTTGCAAATGTTGCTACTCAAACCTGAATCTAAATCATTTATATATATTATAAACAACAGAGGTCCCAGGACAGAGCCTTGAGGCACTCCACTTACAACATTTTCCCACTCTGACTTGATTCCATTTATACTAACTCTCTGTTTCCTTTGGTATAGCCATGCCCTAATCCAGCTTAATATAGCACCCCCAATACCATGAGACTCTATTTTTTTAATCAGTCTTTCATGTGGCACTGTATCAAAAGCTTTGCTAAAGTCAAGGTATACAACATCGCAATCCTTACCACTATCAACTGCCTCAACAATGCTAGAATAAAAAGATAACAAATTTGTTAAACATGAACGGCCATTTATAAAACCATGTTGCGACTCAATTATTAATTTATGTTTTTCAAGATGAAGCCGAATTTTATTTGCTATTATAGATTCGAGTAACTTTCCCACAATAGACGTTAGGCTAATTGGTCGATAGTTAGACGCAAGTGATCTATCTCCTTTCTTAAAAACTGGTATCACATTAGCAACTTTCCAAAACTCTGGCACTCTGCCTGACTCTATTGATTTATTAAATATGGTTGACAGTGGTTCACAAAGCTCCTCTTTGCATTCTTTAAGCACCCTAGCAAACACTTCATCCGGCCCTGGGGATTTGTTTGGTTTGAGTTTTACTATTTGTTTAAGAACATCCTCCCTGGTAACTGCTAAACTCGTCAACCTGTCCTCGTCCCCACCCACATAGACTTGTTCGGCTGAAGGCATATTGTTAAGTTCCTCTTTAGTAAATACAGATACAAAATATTTATTAAAAATACTACTCATCTCTTCATCACTATCTGTTATTTGATCTGTCTCAGTTTTTAATGGACCTATCCTTTCCCTAGTCTTAGTACGATATAACTGAAAAAACCCTTTAGGATTTGTCTTTGCTTGCCCTGCTATGCGAACTTCATAGTTTCTTTTTGCTTTCCTTATCTCTTTTTTAACATTTCTAACCAGTTGTACGAATTCCTGTTCTAAAGTGACCTCCCCATTTTTAATCCTTTTGTACCAAGCTCTCTTTTTACCTATAAGGTTCTTCAAATTCTTTGTTATCCACTTTGGGTCATTAGTATACGATCTATTCAATTTGTATGGTATACTACGTTCCTGTGCTTTGTTTAGAATATTCTTAAATAAGTTATATATTGAATCCACATCGAAATCCCCATTTAAGTCACCTATCGCTGGGTTCATGTCTCGCTCCAAGACCGGCCCACACCCCATACCCAAGCCTTTCCAATCAATTTGACCCAAAAAATTTCTTAGGCTATTAAAATCAGCTTTTCGAAAATCTGGCACTTTAACAGAATTTTCTCCTACTGGTCTATTCCATTCTATGCTAAATCTGATTTCTTTGTGATCACTGCTCCCTAGCTCACTCCCTATTTCGATGTCATTAATTTGCGTTTCCCTGTTAGTTAACACTAAATCTAAAATATTTTTTTCCCGTGTTGGTTCCTTAATGTGTTGCGTAAGAAAGCAATCGTCAATTAATTCTAGAAAATCTTCTGCTTCACTATTCCCTGTTTTGTTCAACCAGTTTATTCCGCTAAAATTAAAGTCACCCATGACATAAATACTGTTAGATCTAGATGCTCTAGATATTTCATCCCATAGATGCTTTGCTTCCATTCTGTCTAAATTTGGTGTCCTATATATTACTCCTATTATAATATTATTAGCTTTTTCGTTTAATTCAATCCAAATAGTTTCTGTGTGTGGCTCTGTTTTGATTCCCTCTTTGAGACTACATTTCAAATTGTCCCTAACATATATGGCTACTCCACCTCCTCGTCTAATATATCTATCTGTGTGAAATAGTTTAAATCCATATATTTGATATTCAGCTAATAGTTCTCTATTTTCTACATTCATCCACGTTTCGGTAAGTGCAATAATATCTATTTTTTCTGTGCAGACAAGAGCATTTAATTCGTTAATTTTATTTCTTAGACTTCTATTGTTAGTGTAATATACCCTAAGTGAATTGTTATTTTGCGGACCTTCTCTTTCCCTGATCGTTTTGCCAATTCCTTTCTCCCACAAACACATACTTTTATTACCTCCTTCCTCCAAATCAATTCCCATACCTCTATCTACTAACAGTTTAAACCCAAACAAACACCTCTAACCACTTCTTCTAGCGAGTTCGCAACAGCAACAACCCCAGCTCTCGATAGATGCACCCCATCACGAGCATACATTTCATTTCTTCCATAGAAGTGTTCCCAGTTGTCTATGAAAGATATTGCATTTGATTTGCAATATCTTTCCAGCCGGCAATTGACACCAAGTGCCCTCGATATCCATTCATTTCCCACTCCCTTTCTTGGAAGAATGCCACATATGATCGGGATTCCTCCCTTGCTCCTAACTAACTCTATGGCTGTTTTATACCTCTGAATCAGTTCCTCACTCCTGACTCGACCAACATCATTTCCTCCCACGCTAATGCAAATAATGGGATTGTTCCCATTACTAACTCTCTGTTTCCTTTGGTATAGCCATGCCCTAATCCAGCTTAATATAGCACCCCCAATACCATGAGACTCTATTTTTTTAATCAGTCTTTCATGTGGCACTGTATCAAAAGCTTTGCTAAAGTCAAGGTATACAACATCGCAATCCTTACCACTATCAACTGCCTCAACAATGCTAGAATAAAAAGATAACAAATTTGTTAAACATGAACGGCCATTTATAAAACCATGTTGCGACTCAATTATTAATTTATGTTTTTCAAGATGAAGACGAATTTTATTTGCTATTATAGATTCGAGTAACTTTCCCACAATAGACGTTAGGCTAATTGGTCGATAGTTAGACGCAAGTGATCTATCTCCTTTCTTAAAAACTGGTATCACATTAGCAACTTTCCAAAACTCTGGCACTCTGCCTGACTCTATTGATTTATTAAATATGGTTGACAGTGGGTCACAAAGCTCCTCTTTGCATTCTTTAAGCACCCTAGCAAACACTTCATCCGGCCCTGGGGATTTGTTTGGTTTGAGTTTTACTATTTGTTTAAGAACATCCTCCCTGGTAACTGCTAAACTCGTCAACCTGTCCTCGTCCCCACCCACATAGACTTGTTCGGCTGAAGGCATATTGTTAAGTTCCTCTTTAGTAAATACAGATACAAAATATTTATTAAAATACTACATAGTATAGTATTTACAATCTTGTAAAGCCACTAGTACGCGCAGCGTTTCGGAAAGAATGAAAGATTACAGTGTAGATCAAAAACCAGCTGTAAGTTCAACTAATATCCCCCATCTCACAGGATGGTTAGTCATACATGGAATTTACCTGAGGGCCGTAACTTGGTTACAAGTGCTGCTGGGAGGTAATGAACCCAATAGTTAAAGAGTGTCACATCTGTGAAACAGAAGCAGAGGAGCCACTATTGCACTACTTACTGGAATGTGAAGCTACTGAAGACCTGCGCATCAAACTCAACATTAATACAACGACAGCAGCTGCATTAGGTGCACATTCCACCGCGACTACAATGATTAGAAAAGCTGTTGAGGAATGGGACTCATTACTGAGCATTCTGCATCTACATCCACCACCAAGATAATGTTAATTAATAAAACAAGATTAAAACCAGTGCACTAAAACAGAAGCGATAAATAAGCAGGGAAAAGGGAGAAATCCTCTCCTCCATTTTAAACTTAGACCCAAATATCACAGGAAAAAGGTTATCATGTATAACCAAACTCAATTACGGGCTCACCATAGCCCGTGCTACATGGACACTTCGTCTTGAGTAGTTAAATCTGAAACAACAACAACAACCTGAGGGCCACTAACACTAATGGCCTCGACGAGGACAGGAATCCGGCGGCTTGTCAAAGGTCCTCCTATTTGCCTTGATAATCTTTTCCAGTTGTACTTAAAGATTTAACAGCGTTTGGCATTTACGACTTTTACCATTGCTATTTTACTATTTTACCCCAATTTACCATTGCCAGTAGGGGTGCCATAGGGCAACATCTTGGGATCTTTCCTATTTCTTATTTATTTATTTATTTATTTATATACAAGAAGGTACATTGGGTTAGAGAGAATACATAGCATAGCATTTATAATCTTGTAAAGCCACTAGTACGCGCAGCGTTTCGGGCAGGTCCTTAATCTAACAGATAATTTTATGTAGGTAAATTCTAGCAGAATTAATAAAATGATAACAAATACATTGCAGGAAAAAATGAGATGAGAGAGATTAGTAAGTATATTACAGCACATTGGTATATTAAAGTTCTGATTGATTACATTGACAACTTGATTGGTAATTTAATTAAACAAGATTAATAGACACCATACAGCAGATTGACAGCACATATAAGAAGACAGCAATGATCACAATGGTAAAGATGTTCGGATTGGGTACATAAAGATTGGGAGATTGGGTAGCAATAGATACAGTGCAATTTTAAAGCAAAAGGTATAAAAAATATGAAGATGAAATTAGGTACTTTTTAGTATTGTTTTTGAATGACGCAAAAGTTGGACAGCTTTTCAATTCAATAGGGAGTGAGTTCCATAGACTGGGTCCCTTTATTTGCGTAGAGTGTTTACACAGATTAAGCTTGATTGATTGATGAAGATTAAGTCATCCAAAAGGTGGCACGGGCATGAATAGCCCGTAAGTGGTGGCCCTTTTGAGCCATTACCAGTATCAAGAGCTGATACTGGAGATCTGTGGAGGTGCGAATGCACCCTGCATGACGGGAGGTGTCTCCTTTGTGAATATGTTAAGATGAAGATATAGCCACCCAAAAGGTGGCACAGGTATGAATAGCCCGTAAGTGGTGGCCCTTTTGAGCCATCACCAGTACAATATCAAAAGATGATACTGGAGATCTGTGGAGGTGCGACTGCACCCTGCGTGACGGGAGATGTCTCCCGTCAATGTGTTCAAAGATTGATTGATAAAGATTAAGCCACCCAAGAGGTGGCACGGGCATGAATAGCCCGTAAGTGGTACAATTTTTTTCAGTAATTCTTTTCAGTATTCTGAGGTTGCATTTAATCATCAAACTGTTATCGTGGGGGAGGATAACATATGATATGAGGGGGTCCAGCTGCTGGACACCTTTGTTGACCAGGAGAGTGGCTGTGTTGATGGCTTCAGGGTGGCCACTGCATGATTCAGGAACTCTTAAAGCTCTTCTAAGGTCATTGGTTGCTTCACATTCCAGAAGATAGTGAAGTAATGGCTTTTCTGTGACAGTTTGGCAGAAGAGGCACTCTCTCTGTCGGGGTTCACCAATCTCCCAGTTCCATCTGTAACCTAGACGTAGTCTATATAACCTAACTGCTATTTCCCTGTGGATTCCTTTTGGGATATTTAACCTTTCTAATTTGGTTGTCTGAAGATACCATGTTGCAGAGGGGGAACCTTCTGCTACTCTCTGGTGCAGGTAAGCTTTGTTGAGATGTGAGAGTGTTTTGGTGATGTTTTTTATGTTCTCTAGGCTGGGTTGAATTGTTTTATGTATCACTGGATGACGAGTTGCCAATTTAGCAATTTCATCAGCTTTCTCATTTAATGGGATTCCAATATGGGATGGGATCCAGTTTAAAGTTATGTTGAGGCCTTTGCCTTTAGCGACTGCTCCAAGATACAAAATGGTGGTAATTATTTCCACGTTATCTTTCCACTGTTTTTGTCCTAGTATTTGAAGTGCAGCTTTTGAGTCTGTGTGTATGATTGCATTTTGAGTGTTTTGTGCAATCACATATGCGAATGCCTGTTGTATGGCGAACAGCTCAGTTTGGGTTGATGATACTAGTCCTCCCAGTCTCCAATATGCCTGAACGCTGGTCGTGCAAAGAGCAGCGCCAGCACTCTCATATTCTGTGTCCACCGATCCGTCTGTGAAGATGTGGGTGGCTCCTGCTACTGCTATGCTATACATTTGCTCTTCTATTATGCGCCTTAGGATTGTCGGATCATAGGCAGCCTTTTTCATTGGGAGACTTTATAATAATAATAATAATAATTTTTATTTAGGTAAGGTACATACATACAATAAATTTTTACAAAGATTGGTTGACTTATAGGTAGAGCTAGTACATACAATGCCTAAAGCCACTATTACGCAAAGCGTTTCGGGCATGATAAACTTAAATGACAAGCTTAATACTAATTGAGCATAATGAGTAGAATGAAAACAAGAAATGAAAACATAGATGAAAAAGCAGCACAAATACAATTATGTCAACAAACAGCGCTCTTAAAAAAAAAACAGACATTGATTGACAATAGAAGGGTAAGGTAGGTTACAGGGAATTTATTAGGTATAGCTTCGTTTTTGACTTAAACTGGTTGAGAGAGGTACAGTCTTTAACATGGTTGGGAAGGTCATTCCACATTCTGGGCCCCTTGATTTGTAGAGCATTTCTAGTTTGATTAAGTCGTACTCTAGGAATATCAAAACTGTATTTATTTCTGGTGTGGTGCTCATGGGTTCTGTTACATCCTTCTATGAAGCTTTTGAGATCAGGATTGGCATTATAGTTTAGCGTTTTATATATGTATAATACACATGAGAGAATGTGCAGTGACTTAATGTCTAACATATTCAGAGAGTTGAGTAGGGGTACCGAGTGATGCCTGGGGCCAGAGTTGGATATTGTCCTAATAGCAGCTTTGTGTTGAGTAATTAGAGGACGTAAGTGATTTTGGGTAGTAGAGCCCCAAGCACAAATACCATAGTTGAGATATGGATAGATAAGGGAGTAATAGAGAGTCACCAGGGCAGGGCGTGGTACATAATATCTGATCTTAGAAAGAATGCCCACAGTTTTTGAAACTTTTTTTGATATATTTAGAATGTGTCCCTGGAAATTCAGCTTGTGATCAATGAGAATGCCAAGGAATTTGCCATCTAATTTGTTACAAATTTGGGTATTGTTTATTTTGAGATTTATTTGATTAGAGGATTTATTGCCAAACAGAATATAGAAAGTTTTGTCAATGTTAAGGGTGAGTTTGTTGGCAGTTAGCCAAAGATGGACTTTATTTAGCTCAGTATTTACTGTGGCATTTAGAGCAAGGGGGTCAGGACTGGAGTAAATGAAGATTGTGTCGTCAGCAAATAGAATTGGTTTGAGGTGTTGGGAGGCATTTGGAAGGTCATTAATGTAGATGAGAAAGAGGAGAGGACCAAGTATGCTGCCCTGGGGAACACCAATGTTGATGGGTAGGGTGGGAGAAATTGTATTATTCACAGAAACATATTGGAGCCTGTCAGTAAGGTAGGATTTGAGGTATTGTAGGGAGTGTCCTCTGACTCCATAATGATGTAATTTATGAAGAAGGTTTTGGTGGTTGACAGTATCAAAAGCTTTACGCAGGTCCACAAATAACCCAACAGGGAACTCATTTTTATCAAGAGCTGTATGAATCGAGTTAAGCATACTAATAAGTGCATCGTTAGTGCTTTTTTTGGGCCTGAAGCCATATTGGCAAGGGCTAAGTATATTGAGTTTGGCTAGATATGAGTAAAGCTGCTTATAGATTAGTTTTTCAAAATTTTTTGACAAGTTTGGCAGGATAGATATAGGTCTGTAGTTGTTAACATCTGTGAGATTACCACATTTGTGGACAGGCGTTACTCTCGCTTTTTTTTTAGAATATCTGGAAAGGTTTGGAGTTCAAGTGACTTGTTGAAGAGCAATGCAATAGCAGGGGCTAAGGATCTGGAGGCTTTTTTGTAAATTAAAGTTGGTGCCTCAAGGGCACTAGACTTGGTTTTAAGGGAAAGGATTATCTCATTGACGTCAGTGGAATTAGTAGGCTTTAGGTACAGAGACTGTGGATAGTTACCTGTAAGATAGTCCTTAACATCAGTACAGGAAGATGGAATATCATTAGCAAGGGATGAACCAATGGAAGAGAAGAACCTATTGAACTCGATAGCAGAATCAGAGGCTGAAAGCTGACCATCGTTATTAGACAGGAGAGTCGGTTTGTTATTTAAAGACTTCTTTGATCCCAATATTTGTGAAATTGTGCTCCAAGTTTGTTTAATGTTGCTCTTTATTTGGGTAAATTTATCTTCGTAGTATTTAGTTTTGGCTCGTCTAATTATCTTAGATAGCAATAATGAGTAATTCTTAGAGAATTCTTTGGAGACGGTTCCTAACCTATACTTCTTCTCAAGGTCATGTTTTTTATTAATAGATTTAAGTATTCCCTTTGTAAGCCAGGGATTGTTGAGCCTTTTGGTTGTGACTTGTTTTGTAAGCATAGGACAGTGGGTATTATAAAGGCTAAGAGTTTTTTGAAGAAAAGATTGCACTGCTAGGTTGATGTCCTCTATGTTACCTAACTCGGACTCCCAGTTGACATTATCAGCAGCAGTTATAAAATTGTCTATAGCAGTTTCATTGTGCAGCCTAAAACGTATCTCTCTTGACTCAAGAGGTGGTTTGCTAATGTTAGTTAAGAGAAATGTGGGGTAATGGTCTGTAGTGTAGTGCTATCGGTGATTATACCTGAAGTAAGCGGAGAGGTTATGTTTGTCCAGATGTGATCTAGAGTCGTGGCAGTACTATCAGTGATTCTAGTAGGTCTAGTGATTAAGGGTATGAGGAAGCAGGAGTTCATACAGTTGAGGAAGCTAACAGCAGTAGGGTGTTCTGGCTCGCAGAGGTAAATATTAAAGTCCCCTGCGATAATTAGATGGTTTTTGTTCAGTCTGTTATCAAGTATTAGATTTCTAAGGTTTGAGTTAAATTCGGACACATCAGTGTTAGGAATTCTATAAACTGCACCCACAGACAGAACAGACTCGGCACCTTTGACTTTGAAGCTGGCGAAGATATACTCCCCATAGCAGTCTCTAGTTCTAATTTCTTTTAAGCATGTTAGTTCTTGGTGATAGTAAAGAGCAGTGCCACCACTTTCTATTACAATTTTGAAAGTAGGCTCTTCCCACGGTGCGGAAGGAGCGTAATTTGGGTGTGGATGATCACCCTCTCTATCAAGAATCATGTTTTTTAAATGTAGTCTGTTTACGACTTTTCCTGCTCTTGCAGCCCAAGAGTTTCCATTGTTTTAGCCTAGTCCAACCACCAAGGCCTGCCGTACTGGGATTGGATCAGAACAAATAATTATCTTACTGATAATTGTAGCCTTTGTGATATTCTTTGAGATTTTTTTTTTTTTTTTTTTTTTTTTTTTGAGATATATACAAGAGTTGTTACATTCTTGTACAGCCACTAGTACGCGTAGCGTTTCGGGCAGGTCCCTGGAATACGATCCCCTGCCGCGAAGAATCGTTATTACATCCAAGTACACATTTTACTGTTGCGTTAAACAGAGGCTACAGTTAAGGAATTGCGCCCAGTAAATCCTCCCCGGCCAGGATACGAACCCATGACATAGCGCTCGCGGAACGCCAGGCGAGTGTCTTACCACTACACCACGGAGACTGTGCTACACCACGGAGACTTTCTTGTAGAGAGGGCAAACCCGTCTCCAGTCTAAGAGTTTCAAGCCTGGTCCACATGGGGGCTCCCAGTGCAGCTCTCATAGCATTGTTTTGGGCAACTTCAAGCTTTTTCCACTGTTGATGTGATTGATTTGTGACTGCAGGTGCGGCATAGTCGATCACTGATCTGACTGCCTGTACATAGTATGCGCGAAGGACTTGCAGATTGGCTCCTCCAGAGAGGGAGGTTAGCGATCTGAGGATTGCCGTCCGGGCCACAGTTCGCTCTCTCAAGTAAGTGACCTCAGCATTAAAATTCATGTGTGTGTCTCCAGGATTATTACTAGATACTGATAGGTGTCCACCCATTCAATTGGTTGACCCTGTACTGTGAGTTGGATGTTGGGCTTCGCTATTTTTATGGGCATGGCCTTTGACTTTGAGGGGTTGAGTTTGATCCCAATCTGTTTTGCCTCTTTACTGATGCAGTCTAAGCATTTGGGTGCAAGGCGCGCCGCATCCCTTCCTTTTATGATGATGACAAAGTCGTCCGCGTAGTTTAGCAGCCTGCAGTGTTGTGGGAGTTTCAACCTCATTATTCTTTCCATTAAACAGTTGAAGAGAAGAGGGCTGAGAATACCTCCTTGCGGTGCACCATTTTCATGTCTTTTGTACTCAGAGACTGTGCCATGAAGTTTTACTCTTGCTTCTCTGTTTATGAGACAGTTTTTGGTCCAGGAGAGCAGGTTGCCTCTGACCTCTTTGTCAATGAGGCAGCAGAGAATAGCTGGGGCGCTAGCCAGTTCAAAGGCTTTTTCGAGGTCCAGGAATATCAACATTTCTGGTCTGTCATTCAAGTGGGCTAACAGAATTGTAATACATTCCACTGTGCCAACCCCTCTTCTATAGGCATACATATCATGGTGCAGTTTAGTCATTTTCCACTCCAGTCTGTTGAGTGCCATTCTGTCAGACTTCTTGGCTGCACAGCTTTGGAAAGAGATGGGCCTGGGATTAGCTGGATCTTTGGGTTTTGGGATCGGCACTATGTCTGCTCTATTCCAAGCAGAAGGTCTAGTTTGAGAAGTCTAGGCTAGATTAATTAACCTTAGGTATGCAGCGTCTCCCTCTGGGGCGATGTTGTTCGTTTAAGATTCGCTACTCAGAACGATAAGTTCCAGTAGCACAGGCTATGGTGAGCCCGTAAGTGGAGGCTCTTTGAGCCATTATCTGTATCAGTGGCTGATACTAGAGATCTGACGATGGATGGGGTCTTCATGATGGTTTTCAGCCTGGAGGGCTGGCTATACCAGTTATGGAGCTGGTGGGGTTAGTGTAGACCTCTAGGTTTTCCGTTTTTTCTTTGCCTGCGACTTTGGCTGAGCAGTGCTGTCGTTAGAGTTTGGTGACGTGGCCTCCATGAGGAAGTCTTGAACCGTGTAGGTGTCGTATTTGTGATGCGGCGGTGGAGCTCCTACTTCCTCGTCTGAGGAGTCCGTAACTTCCGTAGTGGGCGTTTTTGTCTTTCGCCTCGCAGCCTTAGGTAGGTTTAGGTGTCGTTGATTGGTGGTTGTAGCTATTTCAGGAGCGCTGGTGGTGCTGTTATCGTTTGTAGACAGCACGTCTGCTAGCGCGGCTGCTGAGATAGTGATGGTAGGAGTGTTGGGAGCTGGAGAAGGAATTACCTCTGTTTGTGTCGCCAGGGTCATGGGCGGTTCTGGAGTCGGTGTTGAAGTTGACCGCATGGTCGTCCTGGTGGTAGTCTCCAGAGTGGTAGAGGAGGCAGTGAGATTTACGCCAGTGGCTATGATGTGGGCCAGGCCATTGTCTATGTATAATGCGTTTAGTTCACTGACAAAGCGCTGGTTGTCTGGTCCTGCAAGCCTTTCCGGTAGTTTAAGAAGACCAGGGATAATGCCTGCACGTGATGCAGGGGGCTGTGAAGGAGCCTGTGGGACCTTGGGGACCTTTACCTGGCAGTAAAATAGGTACTTGGGTGTTAGTCAGCTGTCACGGGCTGCTTCCTAGGGGTGGAGGCCTGGTCGCGGATCGGGCCGCGGGGACACTAAAGCCCCGAAATCATCTCAAGATAACCTCAAGATAAGATAACCTTAGGTCCACAATGAGAAGGCTGTGTCGCCTGCTGGGAGGAGCCACATGTTGGTAGGACCGGAAAGTCTTCTGGTCGACTAGTGAGAGCTAAGGTGGTGAGTTGAACGCTTGGGGCTCTGGTCGAGGAGGTAGACGAGTTGTTTCTTTTGGCTTCAACCTGGGCCTTGATGATTTCCTGTCTGCGGGGGCAGCGGTAGGAAATTGCTGGGTGATTGCCATCACAGAGCAAGCAGTGATGGACTGTTGCCTTGCATATGGAGTAGTGATGGTCCAGTGTGCACAGGCTGCACCTCTGGACAGGGTGCTGACACTTGTTGGTCGGGTGGGAGAGCTCGTAGCACTTAAAGCACTGCTGGATCTCATGGTATCGTTCCTTTTTTATTTGGTGGGGTGGTATTTTTAGGCCGAAGCAGTAGAATCCTTGTGTGGCAGCCTGGGTGACCGCAGCTATGATGGTGAACGTAATCTTCATTGATGTTTTGTCGGTGTTGCAGAACTCTAGGTTGAATACCGACAGGCTTGGATTATAGTCCTCGATATTGTTTATGATATGATGTTGAGGTCGCTCAGCGATCCACCGGCTGGTCCTGCTGGTAAAAACAGTTCTTCCGGCCAGGAACTGACGTGGGAAGTGAGGATGTAGGTAGTGCTCTTTGTGAAGAAAGGCATCGTTAGTGAGGAGTTTTTCTAGCTCTTCTTCACATGAAAAGTAGAGCACGATATCTTCACCTTCCTGACTAATGTCAGCGGGTTAGAGGCCAGTTACGTCCTTCAGGACCTTTAAAGTATTGCTTTTTCCGATAGCATGACCGTCAAGTGGAGTAGCTCTGACCTTAAGACGTTTGGGTCGTATTGTGACCACACTGCGCCTTGTGATGTGTTGGCGGGAGATGTCTCTCCTGTCCTGATCTCTCAGACGCCATCCTATTCATTAGTACATTAAACAGGGTGGGACTCAACACTCCTCCCTGAGGTGTGCCGAGTTCAAAAGATCTCACACCTGACATACAACCTTGATACCACACCTGAGCCTTCCTTTCGTGGAAGATAATCCCCTATCCAGCGCAATAATCTCCCTTTAACACCAAGACCAGCTAGTTCATATAAGATAACCTCTTTGTTGGCTTTATCAAAAGCTCCTTGTAAATCAATAAAAATTACCATTATCATTTGCTAGACATTTAATAATAGTCAGAGGTACCTTTGCCTCTGAGGAACCCGAACAAATTATTAGACAGCTGATCACCTATCATATATAAAAGTCTATATAAAATTATCCTCTCCATCATTTTACAAAAAGACTTCTCCATTATTACTCTATGCAAACTACAATTGACCCTAATTTATTTATTTATTTATTTATATATACAAGAAGGTACATTTGGTTTATGAGAGTACATAACATTGATGTTTTTACATTTTTTTTATATATATACAAGAGTTCTTACATTCTTGTACAGCCACTAGTACACGTAGCGTTTCGGCCAGGTCCTTTAACAGATAATTATAAATAGGTAATTTAAAGCAAAATTGAAAAAAAGTTAGCTGGTACATTGTAAGAATTAAATTTGAAGAAAATTCTTCAAATTAGTGCGTACATTATAGTAAAATTTGAGGATCATCAACATAGTAGCATAATCTGAGGAGTATTTCTAGGTACATTGTAGTGAAATTTGCGTTCAACATAACAACCATGATATAAGACGATGGCAGTGATTACAACGGTGAAGTTATATGGCTTAGGTACATATGTCGGGGTAACACAAGATACAGTGCGAGTGTGAAGCATTAGGTAGAAAACTATGAGGATGAAATTAGGTACTTTTTGGTGTTACTTTTGAATAAGGGGGTAGGTTGGACAGCTTTTTAATTCGTTAGGGAGTGAGCTCCATAGGCTAGGTCCCTTTATTTGCATAGAGTGTTTACACATATTTAGTTTGAGGCCAGGGGTGCAGGGGGTAACGGCCAAGCCTACAAATGGGAATCTGGAAGTGTTGCCATCCAGGCTCAGGGACTAGGCTTTTATCCTTTTGCGAGGGGGCCTGGAAAAGGTTCAGGGCAAGTTCAGGTTCAGGGGGTCTGAGTAGAGGAAGGTAGTTCTACTCAAGATAACCTCAAGGTTATCGTCAGCAAATAGTATAGGTTTAAGAATGTTAAGAGTTTCAGATCAGGATTTGCATTTAGGAACAAGGTTTTGTACAGTGTAAGCACAAGAGAATGTGTGGAGTGAGTTTATGTTTAGCATGTTGAGGGATTTAAACATGGGGGGGGGGGGAGCTGTTTGTTGTCAAAAAATAGAGTTTGTTATTGTTCTGATAGCAGATTTCTGCTGGGTGATGATGGGCTTGAGGTAGTTTGCAGTAGTTGAACCCCATGCACAGATACCGTATGTAAGATAGGGATAGATTAGCGCATAGTATAATGAGAGGAGAGCAGAGTTTGAAACATAATATCTGATTTGGAAAGTATGCCGACCGTTTTTGAGACTTTTGTGGTTATATATTGTATGTGGGTGCTGAAGTTGAGTCTTTTGTCTGTGTATGTATTTTGTCCTTTTGATAGAAAGGAACTTTCCATCTTTTTATGATATTAACATTGTCTATCTGAAGCTGAACTGCATTTGTTGATTTGTTTCCAAACAACATGTAGTAGGTCTTTTCTATGTTTAGTGTGAGTTTGTTGGTTGCCATCCATGAGTGGACTTTTTTAATTCGTTATTTACAACATTATTTAGTGTGTGTGGGTTGGGGTCTGAGTAGATTAAGGTAGTATCGTCAGCAAATAGTACAGATTTAAGAATGTTAGAGACATTAGGCAGATCATTGATGTATATAAGAAATAGGAGAAGTCCTAGGATGCTGCTCTGTGGCACCCCTACGGTTAATGGAACGAGCCGGTCGGCCGAGCGGACAGCACGCTGGGCTTGTGATCCTGTGGACCTGGGTTCGATCCCAGGCACCGGCGAGAAACATTGGGCAGAGTTTCTTTCACCCTATGCCCCTGTTACCTAGCAGTAAAATAGGTACTGGGTGTTAGTCAGCTGTCATGGGCTGCTTCCTGGGGGTGGAGGCCTGGTCGAGGACCGGGCCGCGGGGACACTAAAAACCCCCCGAAATCATCTCAAGAAGTAGAATGGTCAGAGTGGGAGAGATTATATCATTGATGGCTACATATTGTTGTCTGTCACTAAGATAGAATCGAATATAGTTCAGGGCAAGGCCTCGGATTCCCTAATGGTCGAGGATCGGTCCGCGGGGACACTAAAAAGCCCCGAAATCATCTCAAGATAACCTCAAGATATGGTGGAGTCAGGTCAGTGAGAGTCCAATCGGAAACTCATTTTTGTCAAGGGCTGAGTAGATTATATTAAGCAGACTAATAATTGCATCGTTGGTACTCTTTAGGAAGCGGAAGCCAAAGTGACAGGGACTTAGTACGTTGAATTTTACGAGGTAGGAGTAGAGCAGTTTGTAAATAATTTTTACAAATATTTTTGATAATACAGGTAGATTTGATATGGCTCTGTAATTGTTAATATCTGCCGGATTGCCTCCTTTATGAACTCGCGTTACTCTTGTTTTTTTTTAAGGATATTAGGGAAAGTATGCCACTCTAGAGATTTGTTGAACAGCAGGTATATGGATGGTGCAAAGGCATGGGAGACACTGTTGTATACAATGGACGGGATGTCACTGGTGTTCCCAGCTTTGGTTTTTAGTGAGTGTATGATGGACACAACATCTGTCGGGCTGACTGGTGAAAAGAGAAGAGAGTTTGGATAGCTGCCTGAGAGATATCTTGAGGTTATCTTGAGATGATTTCGGGGCTTTTAGTGTCCCCGCGGCCCGGTCCTCGACCAGGCCTCCACCCCCAGGAAACAGCCCGTAACAGCTGACTAACTCCCAGGTACCTATTTACTGCTAGGTAACAGGGGCATAGGGTGAAAGAAACTTTGCCCATTTGTTTCTGCCTCGTGCGGGAATCGAACCCGCGCCACAGAATTACGAGTCCTGCGCGCTATCCACCAGGCTACGAGGCCCACCAGACACCATATGTGTCTGAGTCTGTGGGATTTTTCTGGCAAGGTTAGCACCAACCGATGAAAAGAAGCTATTAAATTCAGTTGCCGTTTCTAAATCTGTTGCATGTGTATAACCATTCTTGGAGACCTTAATCTGCTTGCTATATGATTGCTGTTAAGATCCTAGGATGTTAGAAATGGTTTTTCATGTTTCCCTTTGCTTGTTTGAATCTACTCTCATAATAGGAAAGTTTCGCTTTTCTTATTATACCAGTAAGGATTGAGGAGTACCTCTTAACTACTTCTTTCGTAACCAGACCAATCCCAAGTTTGTTTTCATATTATCGTTTCTTGTCGATTGCTCTGAGCATGCTACTTGTGAGCCAGGAGTTGTTTAATCTTTTGGCAGTTACTTGCTTGGTGAGGAGAGGACACTGAGTGTTGTAGAGGCTTAAAGATTTGGAAAGGAAGATGTTGGCTAATTAATTTATATCCTGTGTATTATTGAATTCAGATTCCCAGTCAATATTTTGAAGTGCATTTGTGAGAGTGCCTATTTGCTGCTGCACTGTGTAGCCTGAAGGTAAGTTTGTTGGTGTCTGGTGGTGTTATGTCCATGTTTGCTATGAGGAAGGTAAGATAGTGGTCAGTTGTTCTGTCAGTGATTATACCAGATGTAAGGGGAGTTGATAGGTTAGTCCATAAGTGATCCAAGACAGTAGCGGAAGTTTACAGTGATTCGGGTGAGTCTGGTGATTGTGGGGATTAGCATACAGGAGTTCATGCTGTTTAGGAAATAATCGACTTGAGAGCTATTTTGTTGACCCAGGTCAATATTGAAGTCTCCTCCTATAATGATATGATTTTTGTTGAGCTTGTTGTTCATGATAAGATTTCTTAGGTTATCTGAGAATGCAGTTATATTAGTATTGGGAAATCTATAGATAGCTCCAATAGTCAGGGAGGATTTAAGGGATTTATTCGAGAATTGAGCAAAGCTATACTCACAGTAGTTGTCTCTATCACTAATGACACTGTTGCAAATGTAGGTATTTTGGTAATTGATAGCTGTGCCTCCTCCTTTTTTATTTGGCCTACAGTTGCGAATGGCTTTATATCCGGCTATGTTGTAACGTTAGGTATGGTCTTTACTTAGCCAGGTTTCTGTTAAAATAATGAACGATGGTTTAGTACCTAGTGCCGTGAGTAGTGCATTCAGGAGCATCGGTGAGTAGGAGCATTTATATCATCAAAATGTTTACCAAGCGATCTGACATTTTGGTTGAATACTGATAGGCTTCTGTTATTTTGGAGTTGTTTTTTGCAAGGTTTGTTGTGTAGTACCTGCAGTAGTGATATGCTGGTTATTGTAGATTTGTGACGGCAGTTCATGGTCAATATCAGCTTGCATGTGGATACAATGAAGTCAAGATACAATAAAGTAAGCGATTACAGGACAGTAAAATACTAAATCTGATGTAAATCTACTTGCTACAATTTTTACAAATTATAGTAAAATTTAGATTGATAATTAGCAATATTAAAAATTTAAATTATGGAATTGGAATAAAAGTAATAGCAAATAACAACACAATAAGTGACAAATGAAGAAATGAACAATATAAAATAGTGGTATAAGAAAGCAAAAATCAAAATTTTAAATTGAAAACCTTTTGAATGCAAAGACAGAGCTATAATACACTTTAGTCTCTAGATGAAACTATAAGTTACACTCTGGGGTTAAGACACATCTAATACTTTATGTAGGGCATACGTAAATCTGTGTATC
Organism: Procambarus clarkii; assembly: GCF_040958095.1. Taxonomy (NCBI): domain Eukaryota; kingdom Metazoa; phylum Arthropoda; class Malacostraca; order Decapoda; family Cambaridae; genus Procambarus; species Procambarus clarkii. Next base: position 19,731,557 of record NC_091194.1, read on the forward strand.
TATGTATTTACGTATGTAGGTTAGCTTAGCATTTTAAAAGCACCGAATCACCTTCTGTGGTTGAGTGTTCAATAAACCCCTGAACTGTATGTTTAACACTTCTCTAACCCTGTCCATGGAGGACAGAAGAAAATGTATATATGCTGGTTAGCATTGTAAATGTGTGGCCACGTCTGTGGTATAAAAAAAATAAAATAAAAAAAAAATAAACAAAAAATAAAAAAAAAAACTCTGGGGTTGAAGGGGGTTCTGTGTTAAGAGGGGACCCCAGGATAGGGTTCAATTACATTTGCCATCTCATAGCTGCAATAACCAGCACATTGATCATCACCATTGCAGTTACTACACAGCAAACCTTGCAAAAATAAACTCCAAAATAACATTAACCTGTCAGTATTCAACCACAATGTCAGATCACTTGGGTAAACATTTTGATGACATCAATGCGCTACTTGAAGCACTAGGCTATAAACTATCTATCATTATTTTAACAGAAACATGGCTAAGTAAAGACCATATGCAACTATACATCTTAGCCGGATATAAAGCCATTCACAACTGCAAGCCTGACAAAAAAGATAGTACAGCTATCTATTATCAAGAAAACTTCAATTGCACAAATGTTATTAGCAATAGAGTCGACTGCTGTGATTATATATTTGCTCAATTCTCGGTTAAATCCCCTAAATAGTCAATAACTATTGGAACTATTTATAGATTTCCCAATACTAATACAACTGACATTCTCAGATAATATAAGGAACCTAATCATAAACAGCAAACTCTACAAAAGTCACATCATTCTAGGAGGCGACTTCAACATTGACCTCTGTCAATAAAATAGCCCGCAAGTTGAATACTTTCTAAATAGCATGAACTCCTGAATGCTAATCCCCACAATCACCAATTGAATTGACAGGATGGACAAAGCCAAACTCTTCAGCACGGGTGGAACACGAAGGGGACACAGGTGGAAACTTAGTACCAAGATGAGCCACAAAGGAATTAGAAAGAATTTTTTCAGTGTCAGAGTAGTTTATAGATGGAATGCATTAATCAGTGATGTGGTGGAGGCAGACTACATACACAGTTTCAATTGTAGATATGAAAGAGCCCAGTAGGCTCAGGAATCTGTAGACCAGTTGATTGACAGTTGAGAGACGGGACTAAAGAGCCAGAGCTCAACCCCCCCCCCCCACAAGCACAACTAGGCGAGTACAACTAGGTGAGTACCAAGCCCACACAAATTACTCAAACATCTGCTACAACCCTGGACCACATATAGACTAATATAATAGCTCCCCTTGTCTCTGGTATAATCACTAACAGAACATCCGATCACTATCCTACCTTCCTGTCAGCAAACATGGACATAACACCCTCAGTTGGAGTTTGGCGGGAAGGTCAACCATCTTGGCGCGCGGATTGAGCGCTTCTGGCTGCTGTGTGGTTGATGTGTAACTCTGTGGTTCGTGCTGTGTGCAGCTGTGAACCTGCCCAGGCGACACTCGAGGCATGGCGACTGCTGCCTCTAAGCAACCCGTTCTCGCAAATTCGTAAAGTCAATATTGACTTATTAACTACGTGCATAGGTGATATACTAAACATAATAGATACCCTTAAAAAGATTCATAGAAAACACCGACCTTACCTAACCTTGTTAGTATCTTAAGATAAGCATCTTATTGCTTCGTAATTACAATTATTACTTAACCTATACCTATTATAGGTTAGGTAATAATCGTAATTACGAAGCAATAAGATGCTTATCTTAAGATACTAACAAGGTTAGGTAAGGTCGGTGTTTTCTATGAATCTTTTTAAGGGTATCTATTATGTTAAGTATGTCACCTATGCACATATTTAATAAGTCAATATTGACTTATTAAATTTGCGAGAACGGGTTGCTCTAAGGCAGGTGCTGCCTCAGTGGCCTCACACTAGAGTGCTAGTACATCAAGTGGTCTACACGAGGAAGATACAAGCATGGTATCTTTCACAGTGGACTCAAATGCTGGACAGGAGGAGCCTGATAGTGACGAAACTCCTTGGACAACTGTATCGTCCCGGAGGAAGACACAAGGAGTCAAAAATATAATAAATCGTAACCATGAGAAGAAAAGAACCAACCTGCAGTTTCCCTCGGGCACGGGAACTGCAGCAAAATATGCATGGTTGGCTGAGGCAGCCAAAAAACACCCTGGTGGTGGGTATTGGTTGGCGAATAGACATGCAAACCATGTTCGTATGAACAGTACTGATGAGATGGTGCAATATTTCTGTACTCAAGAGCTTGCTGGTATAACAATGAGGAAACCACCACCGCCTGCTCATACCCACAGGACACCTCTCATCATTTTTGGTCTGGACCTCTACCAGGATCACACATTGGTAGAGCAGCATGAATATATTTTCAATGCGAAAAGAACTAAGGGCAGAGAGACTATTCTCGCCAACTGGACCAGCGAAGAGACTCCGCCGGAAAGATTTACTGTTCCATGTGCTTATCGGCAACTAACAATGAAGATTTACACCCCTCCCAGGCGCAGGTGTTACAAGTGCCAACGGTGGAATCATGTTGCAAGGAACTGTTGGAATGATGAGCGGTGTGGCCACTGTGCCGGAAAGCATGCAACGTCTGTGTGTGATGCTAAAAAGGGTGGTGCACTAAAACTGAGGTGTGCAAACTGTCACGTGGAGGGAGTTCCCGCCTGGCATGGGGACTGTGCCTCACTCCCGCCGAGACGGGCTGCCCGGGGTACACCAGCTGGGGGCGCCAGTAACCACCCTGGCTCATCTCAAAATCTTCAAAATCTCAAAAGATTTCATAGATCTCATAGATTTCTATCATAGACTTCATAGATTCATAGAAAAGATTTCATCTCATCTCAAAAGCTTCATAGAAGGTTGTAACAGAACCCATGAGCACCACACCAGAAATAAATACAGTTTTGATATTCCTAGAGTACGACTTAAACTAGAAATGCTCTACAAATCAAGGGGCCCAGAATGTGGAATGACCTTCCCAACCATGTTAAAGACTGTACCTCTCTCAACCAGTTTAAGTTAAAAGTGAAGCTATACCTAATAAATTCCCTGTAACCTACCTTACCCTTCTATTGTCAACCAATGTCTGTTTTTCTTTAAAGAGCGCTGTTTGTCGACATAATTGTATTTGTGCTGCTTTTTCATTTGTTTTTCATTTTTCATTTTCATTTCTTATGTTTTCATTTCTTGTTTTCATTCTACTCATTATGCTCAATTAGTATTAAGCTTGTCATTTAAGTTTATCATGCCCGAAACGCTTTGCGTAATAGTGGCTTTAGGCATTGTATGTACTAGCTCTACCTATAAGTCAACCAATCTTTGTAAAAATTTATTGTATGTATGTACCTTACCTAAATAAAAATTATTATTATTATTATTATTATCTGCTGTGCCCCCACCGGTCACTCCGTCAGACTCCCCTCCCTTACCCAACCACTCCAACGCCACGGCTAGTAGCTCCAGTGACACAGTTGTAGGCCCTACCAATTCATGTTGGTCGGGGGGCCCGGATCAGGCACAGAAAATTAGTGAGCTTATACGTACAGTAGAAAAACAAAACAAAATTGTGGAAAAGCTGACCAAGCAGATAACCGAACAAAATAAGGAAATCATGCCCCAAAAGACGATGATAACCACTCTTCAGGAAACTGTGAGAGTATTAATAACTGAGTGCAGGCCACACCAACCTGGGGTACCACCATGTGCTCCCATGCGGCCAGCACCCCAGGGCAGACCCCAGCAGGGGGTGTCCCAGCCCTCACACCAGCTGGGCTCTCCCACCACGGCTCCCCACACCCCAGCCTCATCAACGCAGTGCGCTATGAACAGAGGTAAACTATTCCACGTAGAAACGCATAGTGCTGTCGATGAGTATTATGGCGCAACTGATCCTGATGATGAACGTAGTGACACTGAGGGTGAGAACTTTAATGGTGATGACGATCAAGATGTTGATACCGGGTCTAATAAACTCTGTTTGAAGGAATACAGTAGTGGAAATGTTGAAAGTGATTGTGATAAAGAACAAAGTGAAACCAGTGACGCTTGTAGTGATAGTGACGAAGTTCAACTGGACGTGGATGCCCGCCTGGGGCCGCGCACGCCACATCCCAGATGGTTCCGCCGTGACACATTTAAAGAAATGGTGACAGGTGATGTGCTGACTGAAGAGGAAAGAGAAGCTGTAATAAAGCACTACAACCGGTATGTAGACATACTTGCTTTCCTGAAACTGCAGACTGATAAAGTACAAAAGAACAATGGCGGCCTCTGAATCTCATAAGAACAAGTACAGTGTCATCAAGATACTCAGTTGGAATATTGCTTCTCTTAGAAAACGGTATTCAGATCTCCATCACAAGGTTATGACTGAAGACACAGATATTGTCTGCCTCCAGGAAACCCTAACTCCCGCAGGTAAAACCCCGCAGAATTTGCCTAGTTATCAGTGTTATAATCCCAGATCAAAAAATACGTGTCTTATGTATGTTAAAAAATCCCTGCCACATGAGCCACTCCCCGCCCAACAACGAGAGGGGTTTCAATATCATGGTATCCGGGTACACGGTGGTAACTCTACACTTAATGTTTTGAATGCCTAAGCACCTACTGGCCTCCTCCAGTATACTGACCTACCTAGTTTTGCACATACTGATTCTACAATATTAATTGGGGATTTAAATGCTAAACACAAACAATTAGGGGATCAACTCACAAACACCAACGGGAGAAGAGTGTTCGCACTTCTCGATGCATATGATGATGTTCAAATTATCAGTAAGAATCAACCAACGCAAATATATGGAGGAGTCCTAGATAGGTGCATTGGCTTTAACCTGTCACACACAACTCATGAGACTGATATTATGGATGACTTAATGTCTGACCATTTAGCCATAACAGCTAACATACACGTGGCTAATGTTGACCTACCTGGCACTAAGCTGAGTAGACGCAGGCTAACAGTAAGGAAAGAGCAAGAAAAATTCTTTATAGACAGCATAGCACATTGGTATAACAATTATGAGCCTGAGAATGTACAACAGTTTTATGATGACCTCATAAATAATACCTATGAGGCCATCAAAAATAGTGAGTTACGCCAAACAAAAAGAAGTACTGGTAAACAGGTCAGACACAACCAGTACTATGATGATGCTAAACTGAAAGAGCTTAAATCAATTGCTAGACAGACAGGTAAAGCATATAAGAACCTTAGAACTCCTCAAATGTTAAAACTGTTTCAGGCCGCGCTTGCAGCGGCAAGGGAGAGAATGACTGAACTGAGACAAAATGAATGGGAGGGTTTTGTTAGTGGACTTAACCTGCATACTCCCCTGGGCAAAGCCTGGAAAGGCATAAACAAAATTATTGGTAAAAATAGTAGACAAGTTTCACACCCAAACCCGCTACAGAAAGCCAATCAGTTAATTGCAAAATGGGCTCAGGTTTCCAGCCTTGGAATGTTACCAGCTAGCAATAGGGAGAAATTGCAGGCGAGGTCCACAGACAGAAATGCTCTCATAAATTTCATGTTGAGCAAGCAACATGATGAATGTGATGTTCCATATACAGATTATGAATTGGATGCAGCCCTCTCCAGGGGCAGTAGCACTGCTCCTGGTGAGGACGGCATCACCTATGATATTCTAAGACTCCTACATCGTGTACCCGGTAACCCATTATTAGAATTGTTTAATGCTAGCTATGTCACTGGGCAGTTGCCTGTATCATGGACCACCAGTCTTACGGTACCTGTACCAAAGCCTGGCCAACCTGATGCTTTCCGTCCCATCTCACTAACCAGTTGCATGTGCAAAACCTTTGAGAGAATGGTGCTTAATAGATTATTGTATAGAGTTAAAGAGCACATGTCACCTGATATCAATGGTTTCACACATGGTAAAAGTGTACACAACTGTATCACAACCTTTCTTACTGTTCATGGAGATAAAAGGCACAAGTACACAACATTTCTTGATTTAAAAAATGCCTTTGATATTGCTAATAGGGAAGTGATTATGTATGAATTAGCGAGAATGGATATAGGGGACATTTATTACAATGGATACGAGGCTATCTTACCAACCGGAAGTCCTCTGCACTGTTCCAAGGCTACAAGAGTGAAACTAAAGTAATGCAACTAGGCACCCCACAAGGAGGAGTACTTAGTCCTACCTTGTTTAATGTTCTAATTAATGCTTTACTAAAATCAATCCCAACTAGTCCGGCAAACATCACTATCAGCTATGCAGATGACATCCTTGTGCATACTAAAACCCACCGCGAAATGCAAACAGTCTTAAATTGTATACATACAGCTTGTGAGAGCCTTGGTCTTGTAATCAACGCTGCTAAAACTAAGGTATTTAACAGACAAATTGTCAACCGCAAAAGTGGACCACGAAAACTTAAGATAGACAACATACCAATAGACTATGTCTCTTCTTTCAAATACCTTGGAGTCTTGTTATATTATCATAGCAATATGGAAGTTGTAGTGAAGGACCTGGTGACTCTAGTGGGAGCCCTGAGGACAGAGTTGGACTCTCTGCGGGAGGAGGTGCGTCAGCTTAAAAAACAACGAGAAGTAACGAAGGAGGAGACCAGCAGTAAAGGGACCTCGTCTTGGAGAGTTGCGAAAGACAGGGGCCTTAAGAAGACTTTGATAAAGCCGCCTTCAAACGCCATAGCAACTTCAAATTCATTTGACGTTTTGGAGGACGAGTGCTGTGGAGAGACTGTGGATCGCGCAAAAGGGAAAGCAACGAAGAGAAAGGAAGCGCAGGCCCCTCAGAAAGTAAAGGAAGTACCTAAGCAAACATTAGTTGTGGGAGATTCCCAGATAAGGTATTTGGATAGAACGTTTTGCGCTAGAGATAGGGGGAACAGGTTAAGGGTTTGCTATCCCGGAGCTGGCATTGGTGATATTATAAACAACATGAATGATATTATGGCTGGTAATGGGAACAATCCCATTATTTGCATTAGCGTGGGAGGAAATGATGTTGGTCGAGTCAGGAGTGAGGAACTGATTCAGAGGTATAAAACAGCCATAGAGTTAGTTAGGAGCAAGGGAGGAATCCCGATCATATGTGGCATTCTTCCAAGAAAGGGAGTGGGAAATGAATGGATATCGAGGGCACTTGGTGTCAATTGCCGGCTGGAAAGATATTGCAAATCAAATGCAATATCTTTCATAGACAACTGGGAACACTTCTATGGAAGAAATGAAATGTATGCTCGTGATGGGGTGCATCTATCGAGAGCTGGGGTTGTTGCTGTTGCGAACTCGCTAGAAGAAGTGGTTAGAGGTGTTTGTTTGGGTTTAAACTGTTAGTAGATAGAGGTATGGGAATTGATTTGGAGGAAGGAGGTAATAAAAGTATGTGTTTGTGGGAGAAAGGAATTGGCAAAACGATCAGGGAAAGAGAAGGTCCGCAAAATAACAATTCACTTAGGGTATATTACACTAACAGTAGAAGTCTAAGAAATAAAATTAACGAATTAAATGCTCTTGTCTGCACAGAAAAAATAGATATTATTGCACTTACCGAAACGTGGATGAATGTAGAAAATAGAGAACTATTAGCTGAATATCAAATATATGGATTTAAACTATTTCACACAGATAGATATATTAGACGAGGAGGTGGAGTAGCCATATATGTTAGGGACAATTTGAAATGTAGTCTCAAAGAGGGAATCAAAACAGAGCCACACACAGAAACTATTTGGATTGAATTAAACGAAAAAGCTAATAATATTATAATAGGAGTAATATATAGGCCACCAAATTTAGACAGAATGGAAGCAAAGCATCTATGGGATGAAATATCTAGAGCATCTAGATCTAACAGTATTTATGTCATGGGTGACTTTAATTTTAGCGGAATAAACTGGTTGAACAAAACAGGGAATAGTGAAGCAGAAGATTTTCTAGAATTAATTGACGATTGCTTTCTTACGCAACACATTAAGGAACCAACACGGGAAAATAATATTTTAGATTTAGTGTTAACTAACAGGGAAACGCAAATTAATGACATCGAAATAGGGAGTGAGCTAGGGAGCAGTGATCACAAAGAAATCAGATTTAGCATAGAATGGAATAGACCAGTAGGAGAAAATTCTGTTAAAGTGCCAGATTTTCGAAAAGCTGATTTTAATAGCCTAAGAAATTTTTTGGGTCAAATTGATTGGAAAGGCTTGGGTATGGGGTGTGGGCCGGTCTTGGAGCGAGACATGAACCCAGCGATAGGTGACTTAAATGGGGATTTCGATGTGGATTCAATATATAACTTATTTAAGAATATTCTAAACAAAGCACAGGAACGTAGTATACCATACAAATTGAATAGATCGTATACAAATGACCCAAACTGGATAACAAAGAATTTGAAGAACCTTATAGGTAAAAAGAGAGCTTGGTACAAAAGGATTAAAAATGGGGAGGTCACTTTAGAACAGGAATTCGTACAACTGGTTAGAAATGTTAAAAAAGAGATAAGGAAAGCAAAAAGAAACTATGAAGTTCGCATAGCAGGGCAAGCAAAGACAAATCCTAAAGGGTTTTTTCAGTTATATCGTACTAAGACTAGGGAAAGGATAGGTCCATTAAAAACTGAGACAGGTCAAATAACAGATAGTGATGAAGAGATGAGTAGTATTTTTAATAAATATTTTGTATCTGTATTTACTAAAGAGGAACTTAACAATATGCCTTCAGCCGAACAAGTCTATGTGGGTGGGGACGAGGACAGGTTGACGAGTTTAGCAGTTACCAGGGAGGATGTTCTTAAACAAATAGTAAAACTCAAACCAAACAAATCCCCAGGGCCGGATGAAGTGTTTGCTAGGGTGCTTAAAGAATGCAAAGAGGAGCTTTGTGACCCACTGTCAACCATATTTAATAAATCAATAGAGTCAGGCAGAGTGCCAGAGTTTTGGAAAGTTGCTAATGTGATACCAGTTTTTAAGAAAGGAGATAGATCACTTGCGTCTAACTATCGACCAATTAGCCTAACGTCTATTGTGGGAAAGTTACTCGAATCTATAATAGCAAATAAAATTCGTCTTCATCTTGAAAAACATAAATTAATAATTGAGTCGCAACATGGTTTTATAAATGGCCGTTCATGTTTAACAAATTTGTTATCTTTTTATTCTAGCATTGTTGAGGCAGTTGATAGTGGTAAGGATTGCGATGTTGTATACCTTGACTTTAGCAAAGCTTTTGATACAGTGCCACATGAAAGACTGATTAAAAAAATAGAGTCTCATGGTATTGGGGGTGCTATATTAAGCTGGATTAGGGCATGGCTATACCAAAGGAAACAGAGAGTTAGTATAAATGGAATCAAGTCAGAGTGGGAAAATGTTGTAAGTGGAGTGCCTCAAGGCTCTGTCCTGGGACCTCTGTTGTTTATAATATATATAAATGATTTAGATTCAGGTTTGAGTAGCAACATTTGCAAATTTGCCGATGATACGAAAATCGGTAGGGAAATTAATTCGGAGGAGGACTCACTATCACTTCAAGTTGATCTAGATAGGGTTTTGAAATGGTCAAAGGATTGGCAGATGCAGTTTAATGCTGATAAATGTAAAGTTCTGAGGTTAGGTAATGATGATAGAGTTACAAGATACGAGCTAGATGGTGTTGTGATTGCGAAGTCGGATTGCGAAAGGGATCTGGGAGTTATGATTAGTAAGAATTTAAAACAAAAGGATCAATGCATAAATGTTCGTAATAAGGCAAATCGGACACTTGGATTTATTAATCGCAGCGTTAGTAACAAGACACCTGGTGTGGTTCTCAAGCTATATCTTGCTCTAGTTAGGCCCCATTTAGATTATGCAGTTCAGTTTTGGTCGCCATATTATAGAATGGATATAAATTCACTTGAACGTGTCCAGCGTAGGATGACTAAGTTAATTCCCCAAATTAGAAATCTTTCATATGAAGAAAGATTAACAAAGCTTAAGTTGCATTCACTGGAAAGGCGAAGAGTTAGGGGTGACATGATAGAGGTTTACAAGTGGATGAATGGACATAACCGGGGGGATATTAATAGGGTATTAAAAGTATCAACACAGGACAGAACACGAAACAATGGATATAAATTGGATAAGTTTAGATTTAGGAAAGACTTGGGTAAATACTGGTTCAGTAACAGGGTTGTTGATTTGTGGAACCAATTGCCGCGTAACATTGTGGAGGTGGGGTCCCTCGATTGTTTCAAGCACGGGTTGGACAAGTATATGAGTGGGATTGGGTGGTTATAGAATAGGAGCTGCCTCGTATGGGCCAATAGGCCTTCTGCAGTTACCTTTGTTCTTATGTTCTTATGTTCTCTGTCCCTTGTACCTCAACTGCAGTCAATAAGTTATATCAACAATGTAGAGACAGACTCAAGGCTCTCAGAACTGTAGTGGGGTACAGCCCGAAATATGGTGTTAATATTAGAATAGCAAGAATGATGTATTTAGCGTATATAAGGTCTCTGATAGACTATCATGCACCAGCTTTGGTCCTGCAGAATGGCAAAAGTATTGATAGACTGGAAAAAATGCAAAATGAAGCACTCAGAATTATACTTGGCTGTCCTATAACTACCAAAGTTCTCAACATGCGGAAAGAATTAAATATACTTAGCATTCGAGATAGAATATTTGAAATTAATCTTATGATGGGACTAAAGCTGCTGCGTGATAACAAAAACAACATTGTGTCAGTTGCACTGTTAGAACACATACGAAATGGAACTAGCGAGTCTAAATGGATTCAAAGAACAGCCACTCATATTAAAATGATGGGACTGCACGATGTATATACAGATGAAAGAGTACAGCACTTCCTTCCACCCTGGCAGATAGTACCTTTTGACATCCTGACCCCTGCATACCCCACCAAGAAACTAATCACAAGCAACCCTCATGCTCAGCTTGCTGCTAAATTAAGCACCATAGAGCACATTCACAATATACAAGCTGAAAACAACATTGCACAGACCATATACACTGACGGATCACTCAATACAGCTACAGGGAGGGCAGGAAGTGCTGTTATTGCTCATCAGCCCGATGGCAGCACAATTCAAAGAAATATCCGAATTAGTAACTGGGCGTCCACAATGCAAGCCGAGTTGGTAGCGATACTGGTAGCACTCGAAATTATTGACAACACTGAAGTAGACAGCTTAATTATTTCTGACTCCCTATCCTCACTACGAGCAATAAACAGTTTGCAATCAAGTAATAACGTGCTTGTCTTGGAAGCTAGACGTAGATATGTAAGAATACTTAGCAAGAGGGTAAATATAAAAATGTTGTGGATTCCTTCTCACATTGGCATGCAGGAACATGATAAAGTTGACGCCCTTGCTAAGGCTGCAGTAAATAAAGACAGTATTGAATGGAATCTTGAGTTATCAAATAGGTCCCTTAAAAGTGTCATGAGACGAGAACTCCTAGATGGATTTGAAGAAAGTAGAACAGTGCAAACTGGAACTAGTAGGTCCATTGTTCATCACAATGAAATGTGTGAAGTAAAACATGTGTATGGGGCAAGTAACAAAGTCAGTAGACTAACAGATGTTGTCACAGCTCGTATAAGACTTGGCTACAAGTATCTCTGGCAGTTCGGTTTGTATAGGGATCTAGATGAAGTAAAGTGTAAAGTGTGTGGACATAGGCAGGGACACACACTCGAACACTATATCTTGGATTGTTGTAAAATTGAGCCTTTTAGAGATAAATCTAAGCTCACTCTGTATGATATGGCAACCTATCTTATTACCATGGATAAATTACCTGAAATCCTTGCACTGTACCCACATTTTGCTTCCAGTAGATGAACGACATATGAGATTCAGAAACAAGTAGTGTATTGTGAGGACTAATAATAAACAGAAGCTCCCCTATGACTCTGTAATATCCCCATTGGCCAAACTATTATGTATTAACGACAAGACCTACCATTAATGTATGATGACTTACTGTAAATATGTAGCTCTTGTAATAGCACTTTCTCTGTAACTAGCTGACATTGTATCTATAAGGTGTGAAGGATTGAAGAAATTGTTTATGTAATAATCTAAGATGAGGTCTGATAAAGACCTTTTGTGCCCTCTGTAATGCTTTTGCGCTACCGCTCACAGGATGAGTATGGGGTGCACAATAAACTAGCCGCCTTCGGCGGCAACAATCAAATCAATGACTGGGCTTTCTTTCCTCACCTCATCGGGAGCTCATCTTTGACATCGGGTTGTTTCTTTGTGTCAGTGTGTGCTCACTGCAGTGACCCAGGGGCTCCCAGCACTGGCGGAGGCCGGAGCCTCCCTAATGGACGCCTCCCTGAGCGGGGGCCCCATGGATGTTGACAGGAAGTCCCAGAGAGGCAAACGTCTGTTGGAGAATGAGCCGGTTGAAGCTGCCCCAGAGCGAGATGCTAAGAGGATGACTTCGCCTTCAGAAGACCTTCCTCATGTGGTATCTCATTCCTCGTTTGTGGTTGTCCTAAAAGAGTCAACAACAGGTCAGTGCGTGTTTGCGAATCCTCGTACCTTAAGTGCAGCAATTGAGGCTTCGGTATTGTGGCCACATTGCCTGCCTGAGACCATACGTACCCTGGGGTAGGGGTGCAGCACTGAAGCTACACATCAGGCAGGAGGCTCTGTTGCACGTCCGGCTATTCGACAATAACATGTTGGGGGACTGGCCTGTCAGGTGCCAACAGGTATTGTCGCAGGAGGAGAAGTCTCAGGCCAGGTACGGGAAGATTAGCGCAATTGACTCAAGTGTTGAAGTAGATGACATCCATTCCGCTCTGCAGGTGTTAGGGGGTGCATCAGCAGGATTACTGGAAGTTATCAGGATTCTCGGAGCAGCAGGGCCGACGTCCATGGTTCGTGTAAAGTTCGACAGGTCCCTCCCTGACCGGGTGGCGCTACACAGGACCTCTTAACAGATCCAGCCTTACAACTATCCTGTGTTACGATGCTATGCTTGCCATCTTTTGGGTCACAGTCGCGTCGCCTGCCGTAATACAGCACACTGTGCAAACTGCGGCAAGACAGATCATACAGATAGAGATAATGATGGGTGCTCTGCCGCACTTCGCTGCCTTTTATGCCATGGCCATCACAAGGTTACATCCAAGAGTTGCCCGGTATATATTGAGGCCCTCCAGTTGGACATCGATCATAAAGCAGCGGGGACCCCTCGAAAAGAGCTGTACCAGAGGTTGTGCGTCCTCAGTCAGCTTATCATTTCTTCTCGCCTCCTGGTTCACCCTGGTCGGGACTCTTCACAGGTAGGGTCTAGCAGATGTTCTTGCCCGTCCCGGCCACATGCCTCATACATTCAGGTTGCTAAACGATTTTCCTTCCTGGGTCGCCTCGACATGGACGAAAACTCCACTATGGATACAGACATGGACGCTCAGTCTCGGCCGGAGCCCGGCACTCTTGCCTCTCCCCAGAGAAGCCAGCACCGAATTCGTCAACACACCAGTCGATTGGGAGGTTCTCCTATCGAAAAGCCCTAATGATCCTCTGGTACCCCAGGCACTTTCTCAGAGGACTGTGACACCGGTAGAACATGAAGCCCAGAGTGAAGCACCCACCAATTGCAGGCGCTGTCAAGAGGGTTCGCGAGCCAATCACCACTTCCGTCAGGCAGAGAGAAACATTGCTCAACAGCCTTTGGAATGGTTGTCATTGATACCACGCACATATTACTTACTTTGCATGAGGGCTTTATGGCTTTTTCTTGTGGTTCCTCTACTGGAGACGTCTGTGCACAGGTGGTCAGAAAGTTAGCTGCTGTATTTCTGGGATAATAGCGCCCCATCCTGAGAATTCTGTGGTATTTTGGAATGCCCGTTCCCTTTTTAAGAAGACGCAATTCCTACACAATTTTATCGCCAGTGCACCACCGTTGATCGTGGAACTCTGTGAGACTTGTCTTACTGATCATCTTTCCTTCACGGTGCTGGGGTATTCGGTCTATAGGTACTATAGATTGGCCAGTACAGGGTGCAGGGGGGGGGGGGGCTTGCCCTCATGGTCAGGGACTCAGTCCCGAGCTCCTTGCTCCGGATTCACTCCTTCCCGGGTAGGCATTTGGAGTTCATGGCAGTGAAGGTGGCCCTCTTCCATGGGTGGGGCACCTTTGGAGTTCTGTATAACCCTTGTCTATCTGTAACTGTGAAAGAACTTGAACACTATTTTGGCCAGATCACGGACACCTGCCTCGTCATGGGTGACTTTAACATTCGACATTCATCATGACAACCTATGTTCTCGAGTCGCCACCACAATACGGCTGGCCGAGCCCTGTTTCAGTTTCTCCTTGATACTCCAGACCTCTCCTTACTGACGCCGCCAGGTTTGGAAACCTGGATAGACCCGCTCAATGGGAATACTTCAGAGCTCGTTCTCTGCATTGGAAGAGGCCCCTTTACGATGGCACAGATATGGACCGGACCATACCTGGGTAGTGATTACCTGCCCATCGTGATTGCCTTCTGTGCGTCCTGATCTGACCACCCGAAGATCCAAATGGAACTTCTCGGCAGAGGGGGTGGCATGGCTGAGGTGGATGACTGGTCGACCTTTTCCCCAGTTACAGCAGATCTGCTATGTCAGCGGATGCTCTCTCCTGAGTCCCTCTTCAGTTTGGGGTCTCGGCATTTCAAGAGGACTAGTGGCCAGACAACCAGTCCTTTCCGCTTTGGGGCACCGTGGTGAACTTCTGAATGTTGGCAGGCAGTGCTGGACCGGCGACGTGCATGGAATTTGTGGCGACGCCGCCCTACCCCATTGCAGCAGCAGATCTTCTGCAGGGCGGACGCCAAGTGAAGGTGGGCAGTCCTCCATGCCAAATGCCAGGTCTGGGCTGATTATTGTGCCTCTCTCCGATTTGACTCCTCCTCTGTGGAAGCCTGGGCCTTTGCTCGCAAAATGAGAGGGAGATACTTCCGGCCTTCCATCCCATTCAGAGACCCCAGTGGTAATGGGACCCTGGGAAAGGTACAAATAGCCGAGCTTTTGGCTGACCACTTTGAGGATGTTTACCGTTTCCCGCTCCTTTCTTCGGATTCCATAGGTTGGGGCTCCTGACAGGGTATAGGACTAGCACAGGACCTGGATTGTCCATTTACATCTGTTGAGCTTGAGGAAGCCCTGTCACTCTCTAGGCCAAGCACTATGCCAGGGATAGACAGCGTCCCATATGAATTTATTCAGAGGGGGCCCAGGATGTTTCAGTCCCACCTCCTTCACTACTACAACGCCTACTGGTCCTCTGGTGTCTTCCCTGACCGTTGGAAATACGCCATTCTTTTACCATTGCCCAAGTCTGGGAAGGATCCGTCTGTCCCGAGTTCATATTGGCCCATAAGTCTGCTTCCATGTCTCGGGAAATTGATGGAAAGCCTTGTTCACATCTGGCTACAATGGGTGGTGGAAACCTCAGGTCTCCTACCTGAGGGTATCAATAGATTTCGGCCGGGAAGAAACACGATGGCCTGCCTCTTTTCCTTGGAACATCGAATAATTGACACTAATCACCGGAGAAGATTGCTCCTAGCAGCATTCCTCGACATCAGTGCGTTTGACTCTGCGTCTCATTCTGCTGTCCGTCAGAGCCTGGCACGACTAGGTCTCTCTGGTCCAGTGCTAGGGTGGTTCCAAGACTATCTACAGGGCCGCTCATTCAAAGTGGCGGTTGGTGGAGTTGTCTCCACGTCCCGCCCTGTTTTGCACGATGTCCCCCAGGGAGCGATTCTCAGCCCGCTACTATTCTCAATTCTTTTGTCTGATCTCCCGGTATTCCAGGGTGCCCAGGTTTAAGTCTATGCTGATGACGTAACCCTCGTCTTAGGGCCCGTGCAGGAATATCCCTGAAAAAAATAACCCTCATGGCGGATGGTACCACTCTCCTGAAGGCATAAGGCTCCCTGCAACATGCCGTGATTGTATTTTCTGCAATTACGCTGGGGAAAGGGCTCTCCATTAACCCTGTGAAAAGTTGCATCATGAGTTTCTCCTGGATCCGTTTGCCACACCAGCCAGTGGTGACCTTCTCCCGGTCGCCACAGAATACAAGTGGCTGGGGGTGGTTCTTGATGGTCCTCGGCTGACGTGGAGGCATCATGTCGATTACCTTCGGGCCTCATGCCTTCGTCGCGTGAACATTATGAAACGGGTCTCTGGGGCGGCATGGGGGCTTCGCGGGAGTCACTCCTAGCCCTCTATAAGGCCTTCATTCATAGCAAGATCATGAATGCGAGTGAAGTTTATGGATCAGCAGCATCATTCGTCTTGGCAAGGCTGGATGGATCCCATCCAAAATAGTGCCTTTTGCTCAGTGCTAGGGGCTATGTCCTCGTCGCCAGTTCTCTCTCTCCATGCCGAGCCGCGGTTATAGCCCCTGTGCTTTGATCGTCTTCTCACCCTCTGTCGCCGGCTTCAACGGAGAGTGTGTCTCCCTGCTACCCATCCACTTACTCTCCTGCAGTTCGAGGCCAATTGGTGGAATGTGCCGGCTGGACACTCCAGGCGCTGTCAGCTGCCTTTCGTCGTCCGGGCCTTGGATACATACTAACAGTTTTCCATTCCTGTCCCTGTACTCACCCCTGCCCCGATCATCTCTCCCATGCCTTCGTGGGCAGAGGAGCTGCCTTTTCCAATTCTCCTAACCGGGAGGGATTTAGAGGGTCTGGCTCCTTAAATTTTTGCAGACCTACAAGTCTCCTTGTAGGTCTCCGTGTAAATCTCCAAGTCTGGATACTTGGAGATTTACACGGATGGGTCCCCGCAAAGATCAGCTACCATCCACATCTGCGGCAGCATACTTCGCACCTTTCTCCTTTTGTCAGACGTGGAAGCTCTCTCCTGCTCATTTGTGCCTAGGTGGGAAACTGTTTGCAATCTTACTAGCCCTACGACTTCTTCGACAAGTTTCAGGGCCCTCGGCAGTGGTTTTCTACACGTACTCAGTTACAACCCTACATCTAATATCATCTCGGCGTCCACGAGTCCATCGTCATACTGTGTCACAGATCCGTGGGGAACTGTTGTCATACTCTGGGTTGGTCGATCTATCTCCAATGGGTTCCATCACATGTCGGTATTATTGACAATGAGGTGGCCGACACAGCAGCAGGGATGGCGCATGGGTTCTAGGACTCTGTATAGTGTACCTCTGGACCTTTCAGAAATTCTCCTGCAATTCCGGGCGGCTTGCCTCGTGTCCATGGACTCGTCATCTTTCTCGACTCCTCGACACTGCCATCACTCGTCTCCGGATTGGGTTCGGTTCCCCATATTGCCAGTGGTGTCCGACCCAGGAGGATACAGTGGAACACCTTCTTCTTCACTGCCCTCGATTTCATAGTGCTCACGTCAGACTACAGAGTGCCGTTCATAAGATGAATATTCCCCGCCTCACGGTTCCCGTTCTCCTTGACGGGGCAGGTGCGAGAGACGAAGACATCCGTTATGACATCCTTCGATATACCTTTTGCTTCATCCATCATGTCCGTGGCCTGATGAGACTGAAAAGTATGTGGCCAGATGAGATTAGTAGGATTTGTGGCCTGAAGAAACTGTAGGGACCACATCCCTCTTTGCTATTTCCTGGTATCGGGCAGCCGGGGCGCATTCAATCCGTTGATCGTCATCGCTCCTAAATCAACAACACCCCCTCGGTTACTAATCAACTTACCTATAGACTACACACCAAACCAGCAATAGGGAACCTTATAAATGCACTTCACAATATAAACTGGGAATCTGAACTCAACAATACACAAGATATAAATTCATTAGCCAACATTTTCTCTCCAAAACACTAAGCCTCTACAACACACACTGTCCTATTCAACAACATACCTGCATACACAAGTATACAAAATCAACAACAATAATACGTGCTCAGAAGCCTGTGTATAGACAAGACACGACCACCACTCCACCCTCAAATACCTGAGACACCGAGACACCTGTCTGGGGCCAACTCCACTCGCCAGTCGACCAGCTGAACTGCTTGTTTAAGACTGCCAGCGATAGTTACCTGCACACCAGCGCCATCAACACTAGGCCTGGCCGTATATATAAGCAGCTCACCACAGGCCAGACCTCCCACGGGAGACATCTCCCGTCACGCAGGGTGCAGTTGCACCTCCACAGATCTCCAGTATCAGCTCTTGATACTGGTAGTGGCTCCAAAGGGCCACAACTTACGGGCTATTCATGCTCGTGCCACCTTTTGGGTGGCTTAATCTTCATCAATCTTCTTCAATCGGCCAGACCTCAGAATACACTTCGTGCTCTCAGCAGTAACATCTACTGTAGCCTTCCCGGAAACCATAGATGCGTACAGCTTATTGTACATTGTGTTTTGCACCTCTCTTTTGCCATTAACGTAACTGTCATTTGTTTATATTTCTTTTGCTTTTTATATTGTTGTAATGCCAAGCAGAATATGGTAATTGTTTTGTTTGTTGTTAAAGTTACTTTTGGTATATTACATATTTAAAGTTTTTCATTCTTTGAACTTTAGCTGCAGCTCTCGCATCATAAAGAAGTCAGAAGCAGTTTTATTTACTTTTACTTTTTTTTATTTAATTTGATTGGCCAGAATAGCCACTGCTCTATTCTTTTACTTTTACGCCACTCCATCTATGGTATTTCAGCAGATGTTCATATATAAGAGTGCTGCCCCCTGCTCTTGCACCACCCATAGCTCTGCTATTTAACAAATCTGTAGACTGTCAAACTGTTCCTGATATCCTTAAAACAAAGCAAGAGTGACGCCAGTTCATAAAGGAGGGGAGACAGCCTGACATTAATAATTACAGACCAATATCAATTCTCCCGATACTTTCAAAAATACTTAAAAAAATGTATTTACAAACCGCTCTACTTTCTACTTTATAAAACAACATATTAAGTCCCTGCCAGTTTGGCTTCCGTTCCCAAAAAGAGTACCAATGATGCCATTATTAGTCTGCTTGATATAATCTACTACAGCCCTTGACAAAAATGAGTTCCCAATTGGCCTTTTCATTAACCTGAGAAAGGCCTTTGATACTGTAAACCATAACTACCTCTTACTTAAACTTCACCATTATGGTATCTGAGGCCTTGCTCTGGACTATATTTTTTCTTATCTCGGTGACAGACACCAATATGTAGCATAACCTCCCCCCACTTTACCATTGACAGTAGATACCAATAAACTACTGTCAGTTTATTGACAGTAGATACCAATAAACTACTGTCAGTTTATTGACAGTAGATACCAATAAACTACTGTCAGTTTATTGACAGTAGATACCAATAAACTACTGTCTGTTTATTGACAGTATATACCAATAAACCAAGATGCTGCCACATCTTGGGATCTCTCCTATTTCTTATATACATCAATGATTTGGCAAATGTGTCTAACATTCTTAAACCTATACTATTTGCTGACGATACTATCTTTGTCTATTCTGATTCCAACCCTCACACACACATAATAGTACTATCAATAGTGAATTAAAAAATGTCCACTCATGGATGTAAACTAACAAATTTACACTAAACATAGAAAAGACCTTCTACATTTTATTTTGTAGTAAATCATCAAATCAGATTTAACTTCACATAGACATTGTTAACATTACCAATACAAATAATGGAAAGTTCCTGGACCTATACATAGACAAGACTGAACTTCAGCATCCACATACAACACATTTTTTTTTTTGATAAAAGAAATATACAAAGTATAGCAAAATATATACATGACATGAGCCTAAGAACAGAACATAACAACAAAAACATAATCATAAACAGGCATAAAAGAGAACATTGCATAATAAGACCCCAGAAACTCCAGGGACACAAGTCTGAATACAAATAAACATAGTAACGGACACACAACAAACGGACGCATACGGACATGGAAAGACACAACTAACATATAAAGAATAAACCAGACACACATATAAATACACAATGCACACAAGTACAGAAATAACACAAAGCATAAGCACATCGCACACAAATCATATAAGGAACATAAAAACAAACCATGGCCAAGGCCCAGGCACTACTATATGACAACCCCAAGAAAGAATCCGGGGCGAACAATGAAACACAGAGATACATGTACCCTATGTTACGAACCCGGATCCAGCGTCCGAGCACGGAGTAGTAACGACCGCGCCATCTCTGGGTCAGCTCCCGAAACCCCCCGCCAAACGCCGACGACACCTGGTGAGGATGCCGTGTATCAGCTACGAGGGCCAGTTTCCAGTCCCGTTCAGCACTCTACACCGCCGCCACTGACCTCTGGTGAGGTGGTGCTCCGACGACAGCGCCATCTATGGACTGGATACGTCAGGTGTTTGTGTCTGAGCCTGTAAGTGAGGTGTTTTAGTGTCCCAGTTATTGATGACGTGTCTGCTTACAGAGCCGACCTGGGACTGCTGTGATGGAAGTGGAGTCAGTCTACCCGAGGCAGCCAGTCTCCATACCTTGAACTTTGCTGCAGCTGTTGTGACGTCGTCCCCCCGGAAGAACACTGTGGTGTGTTAAGCCTGCCAGTGGAGTGGCAGTAAAAGGATTTACCCGGGACCGACTGTTGGAGACGATCATCCACTGGGGTACTGAAGACAGGAGAGTGATTTGTGGTGTCACACGAGGCTCCTGTCTAGGGCGTTCCCCTTTTATCGTTCGTGGAGTGGCCGTACCAGCCTTGTTGGCTCAGAACCTGCCAGCAGACCAGCAGGACGTGTGGTTGACGGCCTCCACGGCGGTGCCCCCAGTGGACCTGTGTTTTGGCTGACCTGTGGCCAGGGTAGGCTCAACTTCTTTGGAGAATTCGTTGTGAGGCCACGAAGAAAGCACCAAGGACTCGGCACCGAGAGTTATGGCACCAGCGTCTTCAGCAGAAGACATCGATTGTGGATTAATCCCCTTGTAAAGTGTTAATACCCCTCCCCCTTGTGCACTCTTTTATTTTATATATTTAATCGGTGATGGTGTTAATTATAATATTAAGTTCTTAACTTTCTTTCCCTACTCCCTTTAAGTTACTTGCGTCACGGATCTCATCCCTTGATAGCCATTACTGGCTTGGGAACGGATATATATATCTTCCTCTAACAACATCAGAGTAAGGACCCCGTTGCGTCCCGAGAGGGCCGTAACACCCTAAATAAACACACTTCCAGGAAGAACAGCAATCAAACCAACAAAATGAGTAACAAAACAGCCGCATTCAACTCACTCAAGGCACAAGCAACGGCCCACGCAGGAGCCAACATAGAAGCAAACCCACACTCACACACAACCCCACACACCAAACCGAACACACAACCACAGGAGCAACCACACACACACCCAGCACAACTCCCCTGAGGAGGCCCACCGGAGGGCCGGAGATCTAGGATGAAAACAGAAGACCACTCACCCAAAAGCAACCCCACGCACATACCCACCCGTGAACCAACCACGGAACTCGCTCGGAAACGCACGCTGCACCCACCACCACGTGAACCGCAAACGACCCCTCAAAAACCCCAAAAGCCTAGCAACCCCATAACCCTCCCTCCGACCCACCCACACACAATACACAAAGTCAGCAACAAGAAGACAAAGCGTATTACGAACACGGCGCGACCTCCGCGGAAAGGACAAAAACAAAAATCTCAAAAGGTCACCCCGACACTCAGGTCCACAAACCCCAACCAACACGTCCCGAAACCAATCAAGCAAACCCCGCAACCGCCTGCAAAAATAAGACATGCAACTGCGTCTCAGGGAGACCACAGTGCACACACGCATCAGAGGCACGCAAACCCAGCATGCACAACCGTGCATTAGTCGCCAACGACAAATGCAAGAGCCGAAACAACAATTCCCGCTGTTGCGGAGCCAGAAACCGAGCCCCCAGCGCCGCCCACACATCCCCCCAATCCCAACACGGGAACAAACCCTCCACCCACGGTGGAACACGACGAAACAAAACCCGATACACCGCCTTGACCGACAAGGACAGGAACCCCGGACAACGGCATACCTCCCGAAGAATCGCCACCGCCCAAGAGTAAACCGGGGGGGGGGGGGGTACAGACCGGCCCCTCCCGACAAACACCAAAATCTACCAAATAGCTAAACCTAACAGAGCAATAATAAACACACAAACCATTGAGCCCCCCACCCAACTCAAACCCCTGACACAACGAGACCCAAAAGAGCGCCCGAGCCCTCGTGAACACATCAGGAATGCCCACCCCACCCTCCCGCACAGCCAACACCAGCGTCGACCGGCGAACTGGGTGGTAACGACCACACCACACATAACGATAAACCTGGCGTTTCAACCCGAAAGCCAGCTTACGATCCAGGGGGAAAACCCAAGTCACGAACCAGACCCGGGACAAAACTTTGCAATTCACAAGCAGCGCCCGCTGATAAAGCGTCAACGGGCGCACAGCCAGCAACCCAATCGCAACACCGACACTCCGGGAAACCATATCCCAATTGCAAGCCAAGGACCTCTCATAGGAAGTGAACCAGGTAAGCCCCAAAACCCGCATAGAAGTGACAACCGGAAACCATGACCCCACCCACACATGGCGAGAGGACCACCCACCAAGACCCATAAGACCGGATTTCGCACGATTTACCTGCGCCCCAGTGGCCAACTCAAACCTCTCAACCACAACCTGGACCGCTCCAACCGACCCCTCCGAGGCCAGGAACAGGACGGTATCATCTGCATAACCGCAGATAGGCAACCGAAGACCCGACGGCAAACGGGGGGGGGGGGGGGGGGGGGGGGGGGGACGATCAACGGGCATCCCTTGATCGCCCGAAAAAATGGCTCCTGAAAGACGATATACAGGAGCATCGAAAGCGGACAACCCTGCCGCACCGATCGACGCACAGGGAAAGAATCACTCAAAAACCCATTTATACAGACCCGACTACAACATTGAGCGTACAACATACGCACCCAACGAACAAACAAGGGCGGAAATCCCAGCCTCCCCAACACACGAAACACAAAATCGAGCGACACACGGTCGAAAGCCTTCGACCAATCCAGACAAAGCATCGCTGCCGACAAGCGAGAGTCGGACACATACAAGAGCACATCTCGAAACAATGCATTGCAATGCAACAAGGAATGACCCGGAACACCACAAAACTGCTCCACAGAGACAACAGACGCCACAACACTGCGACACCGACCAGCCAAGACCTTAGACAGGATCTTGTAGTCAACATTCAACAAAGTAATGGGCCGCCAGTTTGAGAAGAACCGTAGATCGCCCGACTTTGGGAGAAGCCGCACAATCCCAACGCACTGAGACATAGGCAGAACACACTCCCGAAGACAAGACTGGACCACCTCCAGCAGAACATCCCCCAACACATCCCAAAAGGCGACATAGAACTCAATAGGAAGACCATCCGAACCCGGCACCTTCCCGGAACGAAACGACCGCACCACCACAAGCAGCTCCGCCAAGGAGACCTCTTTCACCAGACCAGCACACTCCGTAACTGACAACCCAGGAAGGCACCGACCCAAGAAATCCTCCGCAAGTGCGGCGTCCCCAGCCACCTCCGCATACAGCGCAGCCAACTCCTGCCGAACATAGTGCAACACCCCACCAGTGTCCGAAACAACCGTCCCATCTGGCCGTTGCAAGGCCGTAAAAAGAACAGAGTCCCGCGCGGCCCGTACCTTACTTAAAAGAAATGGAGAAATCCGTTCCCCGTCTACCCTCTCACTTACACGAGCCCTCACACGCACACCCTCCGCCCACTCGCTCCGCAACCCGCATATACGCGCCTTGCAGTCCACAATCTTATCAAAACAATCAACACCAGCATCGTACCTTACATACAACCTCGACAGCTGCGCCTGCAACAACCGCAGCAACCCAAAGCGCCCAGCAGCCTCGCGCTTAGCAACCACGCGAAAAAACAAACGACATTGCACTTTACACCACTCCAAGACAGACAGAAACTCACAACGCCGGGCTCGAATCCCGACCCACCAACACCGAAACTGACGACAAACACGCGGAGAACGCAACAATCCACAGTTTAGCTTCCACCACCCCGCACCTGACTGGGTACCCCAACCCGGACCACCACCAAACTGTGGTCGGAGAAGGCAACCGGGACAGTGCGAAAATCATACACCGTACATTCCACACCATTGACATACACCCTATCGATGCGCGAACGCACCCCACGTGCAGCAAAAGTAAACGACAACCCTCCACCAAAGAGCACAGCAGCGTCTCGGAAGCCACGTGAACGCACCACCTCCAGCAGCGCACCCGAGACATTCTGCGGACGAGCGCTACAACAATCCCGTGCACTCGTCACACAATTGAAGTCCCCTCCAAAAATCATGCCCCGCGTATCATGGCGCAAGAAAGGAAGAAGCCCCACCCGAAAAAACTCCTCCCTCTCCCGACGACGCGCTGCACCCGAGGGGGCGTACACCGTCAAGAACGGAATCACGACCCCCAAAAACTCCACCCGCACAAACAACACCCGCCCATCCTCGTCCAACTCCGTGTGAAGCACGGAGAAGGAGGCCTTACGAGAGAATAACATAAGGGTCCCCCCGAAAGGCGTCCTCGGCGAGTTGAGCACCACATGATAATGCACGCTTAGACACTGCAACACAGACACATCATGCACATTATGCTCCTGTATGAGAGCCACATTCACACGTTGCTCCTGCAAAACATCCAACAGGCCCAACTGGACCCCAAGAGCATTCAAACCCCGAACATTCAAGGACGCACAAACTACAGAGGGCGCCATCGGGACAACCTCAGGACACCCCCAACCCGTCGCGACACACAGGCCGCACTTCACCCTGGACCCCAGGGCGATCACAGTGAACACCGCCAGTCGCCGTACCCAGGACCACGGACGAGCCCTCTGCCGGATCCGCAGAGCCCCCACCAACCGGAACAAGGGCCGAAGACCCCCGACAGTTACCCTTAGACAACACGACCACCAGGTCCCGGTTACCGCGATGAGCCACCCACCCAGAGGTGCCACCATCAGGAGTCGCAGCTGCCGTCACTGGAGGCACCACAGAAGAAATCTCCTCGATGTCCTCGCCCGCAACCACCATCACAACACCGCCCTCCGCCCACAACCGACGAGGCGATGTATCCTGAGACGAACGACGGCGCTTCACATGAGGCTGCTGATCGTCGGTACGACCCCAAGCAAGGGGTGCTCCAGAAGAACCCGACGCGGGCGGGCCCAAAGCCGAAGCAGCACGTACACACACAGCAGCAACCTCCACAGCATGGGGCCACAGCTTACCACCACGCCCGGAGACCGGAGCAGAAGGAGCAAGCCCAGAAAGCGGGAGAGCACACTCCAGCTCACAGGGGGCATCCACCACGGACGCCGAGGCAATCGCAGCTGACGAACCACGGGACAAGGCGACCTTCTTAGACGACGAGGGAGTCGACGCAGAGTCAGAGGGCAGGGAGGAGGACACACCCCACCACCCCAGCATCCCCGGGCAGCAGACAATCTTCAGCAGGGGAAGCAGGCACCACACCAACAGCAGCAGCCGAGGACCGCACAGAAGCCTCCGGCCGCGGATGCACCTCCGCCACCACCGAACGAGGAACCCCCGAGGCAGGAGCACCCGTTCCCACAGAGCACACTGGGGAAGTAGACGTACTATGTCCCGACCAAACAGGGACAGAGGGAGCACCTGCTGAACCCGCCGCAGGAACCACCCCAGGCACCTCGCCAGGGCGAGAAGGCGATGAGGAAGCCCCCCGCGTCTCCAAAGGGGGGAAGTCACCCTCCAAGAAAACGGAGGGAGCCTCAGCTCGAGGAGCATCACAGCTCGCTGCCACATGGCCCTCAGCACCACACCGGAAACAAGTGCGAGTCTGTCCCTGATAAAATACTCTGAGCGAGAGCCCACGATACAGAAGACGAGACGGTACCGGTGACGTAATCTTCATACCTAGCGTACGAATGCCCGTACGCAACCCGCTCAGCCGACCTGTACGCAGATGGTTGAAACGATGAAACTGCACCACTCCATACTTCCCAAACACAACCCGCAGCTCATCCTCAGAGAACGTCACCGGTACACCATGCACACTCACGTACTGCACGGCCCCCCAGGGATCCGAAACGGCCACAGACACAGCCGTGTCGGTGACTGGAACCGAGTGGCCGGCCCAACGCGCCACAAACTCCTTGTACAGCGAGCTCCCGCAGAAGGTCATCGCCACTCGCGTAGGGGAAAGTTTTTCCAGCCCTATCAAATCCTGGACATCCGCTTGAAGCACATCGACGACAGCAACTTCCACAATCGCCCAGTCCACATCTCCTGAGAAGTCAAGGCACGCCGTGTCCACCCGCCGTACGCGGGACACACCACCAACCACCATACCACCAGCCGGGCCCTCCGGCCAGCGGGCGCACCACACCACAATCCACACCCGCCTCCACTCAGCACCAGGCGACAACTGGCAGGTCAAACGAGCACGTCCTGGCCCTCTGGCGGCCAGTGAGCGAATCCCACATGGTAAAAAAGAATAAAAAACGGTCGGTATACTTTCTAAAATCTGATATTACGTTCCTAACCCTGCTTTCCTCTCATTATACTACGTGCTAATTTATTGCTACCTTACATATGGTATCTGTGCATGGGGTTCAACTACTGCAAATTACCTCACGCATATCATCACATAGCAAAAATCTCCAAGTAGAACTATAACAAATTCCGTCTTCAGACAACTCACAGCCCCTCTGTTTAAGTCCCTTAACATGCACCACTTCACACATTCTCATGTGCTATCTAAATGTACAAAATGTTGTTCCTAAATGCTAATGTTGATCTGAAACTTTTCCTTGATAGATGTAATAGAACCCATGAGCACCTCACCAGAAATAAATATTTCTCTGATATCCCCAGTCAGACTAAATCTGTGCAAACACTCCATGCAAATAAAAGGACCCAGTCTTCGGAACTCACTCCATGATGAATTAAAAAATTGTCCAACCCTGTTGAAAACTAAAGCCAAAATACCTAATTTCATCCTCATAGTTTCCTACCTTGTGCTTCATGCTCACACTGTATCTTGTACTACCCACTTCCCCAATATTAGTACTTAATTAAGACTAATTAAGTACTTAATTTTTATCAGTGTATATCACCTCTTGACAATTTATATTGTTGATATACAACCTTGCTACAATGTACCTTTTCAGCTTTCCTGATATGTTAGATTAAGGACCTGCCAGAAACGCTATGTGTGATAGTGACTTTGCAAGAATGTAAAAATTCCAATCTTATGTAATCTCACCAACCCAATTGTACCTTCTTGCAAATAAAATAATAATAATATTATTATGTTTACAAAAGCATGTGTTGGTTTTAATAGGCTGAACACTGTATGAGAGGGAATAATCCCCCCCCCCCCTCCACCTTAGGACTCTTATCATGAGCTTGGACATATAAGGTTAGACAGTGGTCTGCGCAGTGCTCTGGCTGTCTTGAAGATGCGTGTAACTTTTTTTTTTTTTTTTTTTTTGAGATATATACAAGAGTTGTTACATTCTTGTACAGCCACTAGTACGAGTAGCGTTTCGGGCAGGTCCCTGGAATACGACTCCTGCCGCGAAGAATCGTTGTTACAACCAAGTACCCATTTTACTGTTGAGTTAAACAAAGGCTACAGTTAAGGAATTGCGCCCAGTAAATCCTCCCCGGCCAGGATACGAACCCATGACAAAGCGCTCGCGGAACACCAGGCGAGTGTCTTACCACTACACCACGGAGACTGTTTCGCTTACTTCTATTTACTTGCTTGTATTTGCTTACTTCATATCTAGGGGAGACCTCCTTGGTTTATATGTTCTAAAAACGAGCGGTAAATACAGTTCATCAGTCAATGCTTTTATATATATTTTAGTTTATGTTGACAGGAAAATATGTGTGCTTAGGGGCGCCTTCTCACCATGCCCCGTGGCTGGGGGCAGGGGGAGATTGGTGCCCTCAAGCTATATAAAAACCTTATACCCCATCCGAAATGGCAAGGGGAGTTATGAGACAAAAAAATAGCTATTAGAATGAATTACACCATAGACCTTTAATTGACGATACTCTACTTTATTTTTGGCATAAAATGGAGATATCCTTTAACTCATTCTGCTCTCTTGCTTCAAACTCCTGAACACCAACTAATGTTATCAGAAGAGCCAAATTATCATGAAATAATATCAAAAGAAACAAGAAAGATATTGCGATAATGATCTTTAACTTTCTAAGTCAGGATACGATAAACAATATATACTGTATATTTAATGTCACTCTTCAATTTAAATATACTTCAGAGCTGATAGATCGAAGTTCAGTGCCGCGAGAGGGATCATTAGGTGTAGTGGGTGAGGCTAATAATGTCATTAGGTGTAGTGGGTGAGGCTAATAATGTCATTAGGTGTAGTGGGTGAGGCTAATAATGTCATTAGGTGTAGTGGGTGAGGCTAATAATGTCATTAGGTGTAGTGGGAGAGGCTAATAATGTCATTAGGTGTAGTGGGTGAGGCTAATAATGTCATTAGGTGTAGTGGGTGAGGCTAATAATGTCATTAGGTGTAGTGGGTGAGGCTAATAATGTCATTAGGTGTAGTGGGAGAGGCTAATAATGTCATTAGGTGTAGTGGGTGAGGCTAATAATGTCATTAAGTGTAGTGGGAGAGGCTAATAATGTCATTAGGTGTAGTGGGTGAGGCTAATAATGTCATTAGGTGTAGTGGGTGAGGCTAATAATGTCATTATGTGTAGTGGGTGAGGCTAATAATGTCATTAAGTGTAGTGGGTGAGGCTAATAATGTCATTAGGTGTAGTGGGTGAGGCTAATAATGTCATTAGGTGTAGTGGGTGAGGCTAATAATGTCATTAGGTGTAGTGGGTGAGGCTAATAATGTCATTAGGTGTAGTGTGAGGCTAATAATGTCATTAGGTGTAGTGGGGGAGGCTAATAATGTCATTAGGTGTAGTGTGAGGCTAATAATATCATTAGGATAATGAAAACGACTGATTTGTGATTTTTCTAATGCCATATTTAATCTATTAATCATGTCTAAATTAATACAAATTATTAAGCTTGAAATATGAATATGACCTTTATTGTTGTCGACTGGACAAATATGATCGAAATTTTGTTGTTGTAAATGGTGTTAACATATGAGTATGTCATTAAAAGTAACATACCTTAAACATGCAACCAGACCTATCTGATGCTCTCTACTACACAATGTTACTTTGATGAACATATCACTACAATGTCATATGCAGGCGATGAGTCACAATAAAGTGGCTGAAGAATGTTGACCAGACCACACACACTAGAAGGTGAAGGGACGACAACGTTTCTGTCCGTCCTGGACCATTCTCAAGTCGATTGTGAGAATGGTCCTGGGACCAGATTCACGAAAGCACTTACGAACGTGTACATCTTTCCTCAATCTTTGACGGCTTTAGTTACATTTATTAAACAGTTTACAAGCATGAAAACTTGCCAATCAACTGTTGTTATTGTTATAAACAGCCTCCTGGTGCTTCGGAGCTTATTAACTGTTTAATAATAGGATACAAACCCGCCAAAGATTGAGAAAAGATGTACAGGTTCGTAAGTGCTTTCGTGAATCTGGTCCCAGGACCATTCTCACAATCGACTTGAGAATGGTCCAGGACGGACCGAAACGTGGTCGTCCCTTCACCTTCTAGTGTGTGGTCTGGTCAACAATACAATGTCATCGTCTAGCACACCAATGGTAACTTATAATGAATTATTCATGAACAGTTAGGTAAAGCAATTGAATTCTCCATACATACACATAAAGAAACAATTATTTTAAAAATCAAAATGATTACCTGCAGCTTAATAATACAACTGAAATAATACCAATACTTATACAATATAAATTACCAGGCAGTAAAGTAGGGAGGGGAAAAAAGAGTGAATTAATATCCATAAATTATACTGAGGAAATAATAATAATAATAATAATAGGTACAAAGATATTAGCAGTAAGCTTGAGACTGAGGAATGCTACTGCTTGTAAGAGTTCACCATACATGCTGACTCTTACAGCTACTGCTTGTAAGAGTGCATCATACATGCTGACTCTTACAGCTACTGCTTGTAAGAGTTCACCATACATGCTGACTCCTACAGCTACTGCTTGCAAGAATGCACCATACATGCTGACTCTTACAGCTACTGCTTGTAAGAATGCATCATACATGCTGACTCTTACAGCTACTGCTTGCAAGAATGCACCATACATGCTGACTCCTACAGCTACTGCTTGTAAGAGTTCACCATACATGCTGACTCTTACAGCTACTGCTTGTAAGAATGCACCATACATGCTGACTCCTACAGCTACTGCTTGTAAGAATGCACCATACATGCTGACTCTTACAGCTACTGCTTGTAAGAATGCATCATAACATGCTGACTCTTACCTACAGCTACTGCTTGCAAGAATGCACCATACATGCTGACTCTTACAGCTACTGCTTGTAAGAATGCATCATACATGCTGACTCTTACAGCTACTGCTTGCAAGAATGCACCATACATGCTGACTCCTACAGCTACTGCTTGTAAGAGTTCACCATACATGCTGACTCTTACAGCTACTGCTTGTAAGAATGCACCATACATGCTGACTCCTACAGCTACTGCTTGTAAGAATGCACCATACATGCTGACTCTTACAGCTACTGCTTGTAAGAATGCATCATACATGCTGACTCTTACAGCTACTGCTTGTAAGAATGCACCATACATGCTGACTCTTACAGCTACTGCTTGTAAGAATGCATCATACATGCTGACTCTTACAGCTACTGCTTGTAAGAATGCACCATACATGCTGACTCTTACAGCTACTGCTTGTAAGAGTTCACCATACATGCTGACTCTTACAGCTACTGCTTGTAAGAATGCACCATACATGCTGACTCTTACAGCTACTGCTTGTAAGAATGCACCATACATGCTGACTCTTACAGCTACTGCTTGTAAGAATGCACCATACATGCTGACTCTTACAGCTACTGCTTGTAAGAATGCACCATACATGCTGACTCTTACAGCTACTGCTTGTAAGAATGCACCATACATGCTGACTCTTACAGCTACTGCTTGTAAGAATGCACCATACATGCTGACTCTTACAGCTACTGCTTGCAAGAATGCACCATACATGCTGACTCCTACAGCTACTGCTTGTAAGAGTTCACCATACATGCTGACTCTTACAGCTACTGCTTGTAAGAATGCACCATACATGCTGACTCCTACAGCTACTGCTTGTAAGAATGCACCATACATGCTGACTCCTACAGCTACTGCTTGTAAGAATGCACCATACATGCTGACTCTTACAGCTACTGCTTGTAAGAGTGCATCATACATGCTGACTCTTACAGCTACTGCTTGTAAGAATGCACCATACATGCTGACTCTTACAGCTACTGCTTGTAAGAGTTCACCATACATGCTGACTCTTACAGCTACTGCTTGTAAGAATGCACCATACATGCTGACTCTTACAGCTACTGCTTGTAAGAATGCACCATACATGCTGACTCTTACAGCTACTGCTTGTAAGAATGCACCATACATGCTGACTCTTACAGCTACTGCTTGCAAGAATGCACCATACATGCTGACTCTTACAGCTACTGCTTGTAAGAATGCACCATACATGCTGACTCTTACAGCTACTGCTTGCAAGAATGCACCATACATGCTGACTCTTACAGCTACTGCTTGTAAGAATGCACCATACATGCTGACTCTTACAGCTACTGCTTGTAAGAATGCACCATACATGCTGACTCTTACAGCTACTGCTTGCAAGAATGCACCATACATGCTGACTCTTACAGCTACTGCTTGTAAGAATGCACCATACATGCTGACTCTTACAGCTACTGCTTGCAAGAATGCACCATACATGCTGACTCTTACAGCTACTGCTTGTAAGAATGCACCATACATGCTGACTCTTACAGCTACTGCTTGCAAGAATGCACCATACATGCTGACTCTGAGCTACTTCTTGAAGGAAGACACCACGTCCACCACGGTGTTGTGAAGACTGTCCAACTGAAACAATACAAAGTCACCAATTGTGTCACATCCTGAGAAGTGGTAGAGAGGTCATGTCATCATTTGTGTTAACAGGTCAAGATCTGCCAGCAGCAGCAGCAGCAGCACTCAAAGGACTGTACAATGATTCAATGTTCCTTCAAGGCTCCGAGATATATATATATACCGTTGTATGTGTGTATGTGTGTATTCACCTAGTTGTACTTGTAGGGGTTGAGCTCTGGCTCTTTCGGCCCGCCTCTCAACTGTCAATCAATCAACTGATATTTTTTGTATTTTTCCCACATACACACACACACACACAGGAAGCCGCCCATAGCCAGAGTTCCTATTTACGGCTAGGTGAACAGAGGCATCAGGGTGAAAGAAACTGCTCATTTGTTTCCGCCGTCGCCGGGGATCGATCCCCGGATCCTAGCATTACGAATCCCGAGCGCTGTCAGGCCCCCCGCTGTAATTACTTACAGTGTAGTTACAGGATGAGAGCTACGCTCGTGGTGTCCCGTCTTCCCAGTACTCTATCATATAACGCTTTGAAGCTACTGACGGTCTTGGCCTCCACCACCTTCTCACCCTGACTTGTTCCAATCATCTACCACTGTTTGCGAAGGTCAATTTTCGTATATTTTCTTCGGCAGCTTTGTTTAGTTAGTTTAAATCTACTACCTCTTGCTCTTGAATTTCCAGGTTTCAGGAAATCTTCCCTATCAATTTTATTGATTCCTGTTACTATTTTGTACGTAGTGATCATATCACCTCTCTTGCTTCTATCTACTAGTTTTAACATATTTAATGCCTCTAACCTCTCCTCGTAGCTCTTGTCCTTCAGTTCTAGGAGCCACATAGTGGCATGCCTTTGCACCTTTTCCAGTTTGTTGATGTGCCACACAACTGCTGCATATTCTAGCTTTGGCCTAACAAAAGTCGTGAACAATTTCTTTAGTATATCGCCATCCTGTATTTAAAAGCAATTCTGAAGTTAGAAAGTGTAGCATTGGTCCCTCGCACAATGTTCTTTATGTGGTCCTCAGGTGATAGTTTTCTATATAGAACAACCCTATAGAACAACCCTTAGAAAGAATTCTTTATCAGAATTCTTTAAAGATTTCTCACATAATTTATAGGATGTGTGTGGTCTATGTTCTCCTATTCCACATTCCATAACATGGCATTTATTTGACCAAGTGGTGCTCCATATACTTATTTTGTAAAGGACTTCTTGAAGGGAATGCCAAATAATCTAAGTTACTTATCTTCCCTATTATTTTAACATCATCAGTAAACATGTTCATATAAGTCCGTATGCCATCTGGTAGATCGTTTATGTAGACAATGAACATTACCAGTGCAAGGACTGAACCCTGCGGTACTCCACTTATGACATTTCTCCAGTCCGATACATTTCCTTTGATTACGGCCCTCATTTTTCTATCCGTTAGAATTTTTTTCATCCATGTTAGAAGCTTACCTGTCACCCCTCCAATATGTTCCAGAACAACCTCTTATGTGGAACTCTGTCGAAAGCCTTTTTTTTTTTAGGTTCAGATAGATGCAGTCAACCAAACCATCTCTTTCCTGTAAAATCTCTGTGGCTCGATCACAGAAACTGAGTAAATTCGTCATACAGGATCTTCCAGATCGAAAACCATACTGATGGTCTGATATTATATCGTTTTTCTCCAGGTGTTCTACCCATTTAGTTTTTACTATTTTTTCCAATATTTTGACTTACACTTGTCAACGATACAGGTCTATAATTGAGGGGGTTTTCCCTGCTGCCACTTTCGAACTATGTTAGCCTGTTTCCACACATCAGCTACAACTCCTGTAAACAGGGATGCCTGAAAAATCATTTGAAGTGAAATGCTGAGTTCAGGTGCACATTCTCTCAGAACTCATGGTGAAACTCCATCTGGGCCAACTGCTTTGTTCTTTCTTAGCTCCTTGAGCATTTTTTCCATTTCGTCTCTAGACACCTGTATGTGCTCTATATTGTTCTCTGGAATTCTAAGTGTTTTTGGTTCCCTGAAGATTTAAATTTGTACAAACACACTTTGGAACTTTTCGTTTAATGTTTCACACATTTTCTTTTCATTTTCCGTAAATCTGTTTCCTATTTTCAACCTTTGAATATTATCCTTTACCTGCAATTTGTTGTTAATGAAGTTTTAGAATAGGCCTGGTTCTGTTTTACATTTATCCGCTATCCCTTTTTCAAAATTTCATTTTGCCTCTTCTCACTGCCGTGTAGTTGTTTCTGGCATCTTTGTATCGCTGGTTTGTTTGGGTGACTTCTAAATATATTGATTCCATTTCTGTGCCTGTTAGTCTGTGGCTCTGTTGCAATTTCTGTTTAAACAATTCTGTTTCCTAGATCTGCATCTCTGTTTTGATATGAATGCTTGTGTGCCTTCATCGTATATTTTGTAAAATTTGGGATACATCTCATTTACTTCCCTCCCTAGCAACAAGTCTGTTCAATTACACTCATTAAAAAATTATCTAACGTCCCCATAGTGGCCTCTCTTGAAATCGAGTTTAACAACTGTTTTAATGTCTCCATTTTCTTCTAGATTATATTTCAACGCATATGTAATGTCCAACAGGACATGATCACTCTTTCTCAAGGGAGGAAGGTAGTAGATGTCAAATATCTTTTCTTCCTTCCTGGTGAATAATAGATCCAGTACTGACGGAACATCCCCTTCACTCATTCTTGTGGCCTGCTTGACGTATTGATACATGTCTCCAAAATGAGGATTACAAATTTGCCTGTCCAAATGTCCTCCGTTCTTGCTTCGTAAGCCTCCCAGTCTATTGCTTTAAAGATGAAGTCCCTCAATACCAACAATTGTGATTTATCTTTATCTGTTTGTATTATAATCTCTCTCATGACCATGATGAGGCCCTCTCGATTGTTATCCAGTTCTTCCTTACTCTATGTCTTGCTTGCTGATGGGCTGTAAGCATTTACGATTATCAGTTTATCATCCTGATTCCAGACCTGCAATGCCTCTATGTCAACTTCTCGAGGGTTGTAAAGTATTAATGTTCTTTCACCAGCACAGCCACTCCTCCCCCCCCCCTTCCGAGTTTTCATGTCCTGTCTCCAAACTGAGTAGCCTTTGGGAATACGGCTTCATTTAAAATATTTCCTTTAAGTTTGGTGTCTGTTAATGTGACAATATCTGGGCCCTTAAGTTGAACTTGCAACTCCAATATTTTTTTATCTTACTCCATCTATGTTGGTATATATAATTTTCAGGAACATGTTCCCTTCCCCTTTTCTTTACTCCTTCTTCCTCTAATGATTTTGTTGCTCTGTTTTTATGTACCATTTCACTAGCTTTCCAGTCTCTAACACTTTGTAGAAAAAAAGAATTTCTTTCTTCTTCATTTATATTACCATTTAGACGTTTTGCTTCAATGAGGTCCATTTTCAGCTTTTCTCTGTCTTTCTTTGAGAGGTCTTGTCTTATTGACCAAAGTTTGCCATCCTCATCACTCTGTAATTTCCTGGCATTTCTAAGCACTTCCGTCATTTGTTTCACTCCATTTAATGTCACCCTTAAGGGGCGGTTCTTGTCTTTTTCATATTTTCCTATACTCTCAAAATCACTGACATTTTCCTTTGAATTGAGGCGTTCTCCTAAACCTACTATTTCCTCTATGATTTTCATTTCTCCTGCTGCTCTGTCCACCCTAGATGATATTTCCTTTTCTTAACACCCGATAATTATTATGGACTTACTTCCATCTGCAGTTTTGTACTAATTTACTGTTGGCCACCAGTTCTTTCCTAATTGCTTGCCTAATTTCTGATTCTTGTTTGCCATTTCTGGTTTTGACTTCCAAACACATTTCTTTGATCGCCTCTTTCTCTTTTATAACTTGCGCATACGTCTCTTGTATTTATTTATTTTATTTATTACTTTATTTCTTTGTGTTGATCTCTTTTTTTTTTATCCCAACCTCTTGTGTTGGGTGATGCAGGGTTTTAGATCCCTGCCTATTTGGCCATGATACACTTTATTACAATCGATATAAGGAATCTTATAGACTCCAGTGCCCTTAGCTCTATTTCTTTTCTGATGAGACGTTCACTAATTCGTTACTGACTTTGTTTGGGTAACTGAAAATCAATTTTGTTTTACCATATTGCTTAAGTTATCAGCGTTGTGCTCTAAGGTAGAACTATATGGAATGACGAAGGTGCTCTTAGAGGCGGCCTCCCGCTGCCTAGTGGTGTGTCTGGTAGACATTTGCATTGGCAACTTTTAAATCTTCGCCCAGGAGCCCAAGCTTACCCTATTTATATGGTCTACCCTAAACTCATAAGGTTGTTATTCATTACATTATAGATGATTAGATTTTCTTTTATTAAAACTATTATATAAAAATTTGATTATATGAACTTAACCTACCAAACGTAACCTAACCTAGCATAACTAACCCAGCAATTCATGCTCTTAATATAAAATAATAATATTAATTGGAATAAACCAAACTAAAAAGAAATATTTGTAAGTAACGAAAAATCACTCTACCTGTTAGGCAAATTGGCCATTGCATACCAGGTCAGAATTAGATGTAAGGAAAGCAATAGGATCACACTAAATTTCGTGTTTGAAACTAAGAGCGGAAGTAGATATATTATTTGATCATTTATCTAGGGTCTATAATGTATCATTAGATACTGGGAAAGTCTCAGACACATGGAAGACTACAAACATGGTGCCGATATTCCAGAAAAGAAACTTACTTGAGGCTTTAAACTACAGATCAGTGTTAAATGACATGGATCCCATGAAACATGCTGAAGATAATTACATAGAGGAAAGTGAAACATCCAGAGTACTTATGATTAAGTTCTATGACAAGGCCACCACGATACGACATGAGAAAGGTTAGGTGGATTGCATCTTCCAGGATTGTCAGCCTTTACCACTCCTTTACAAAAGGCTAATTCACAAGTGGGAAGTTACTGGACTGGATTAGTGAGTATTCAACAAATAAAAAATACAGAGTTATGGTGAAAGAGGAAATGGAAGGGAAATGGCAAGCCTGAACAACTAACTGTTCGAGACTCTTGTAAATGATCTCCTGGAGAAGGCAGGACCGTAAGTGGCAGTGCTTCCACCGCTGCCCACTGGATGGGGGGCGGTGTGCAAGGACAAACATATCAATTGTGACACTAGCTCTCCACATATGTCAGTTGCTTAATTTAGAAACTGTACTTGTGGTCGGTCTCGAGCCCATTGATGATATGACGACTTATACTGAATTTTGTAACTAGCTCATCAAGATTGTAACTTGCTTAGCTAAATGAATTGTGGGGTTCAGTCCCTGAGCCCATTATGTGCCTCTGTAACCCTTTCCACTACCGCCCACAAGATGGGTATGGGGTGCATAATAAATGAACTAAACTCACTTATGAACTTAAGTAAAGAAACCATCAAAATGCTATACACAGCTTACACCACAAGAAGAAAATTCAGAAAGTTCAGAGATACTTTATGAAACTAGTACCAGAGAAAAGGGAAGATGAGGGGGAAAGCGCCCAGTCATTACGACTATATAGCACAGTACCAGAGAAAAGAGAAATGAGCTATGGAAATAGGTAAGAGAATTAACATAATGGGATGAGAAGAAAGGATGACCAGAGGTAATATGAACACATCATATAGGAGAGGGAGACGAATAGACTAAATGCATACAGACAGATGAAAGTTGAAAACCCAAACGTGCACGAGACAAGTAAGAGAAACACTGAAGCAGCGAGTTATAATAATATGTCATCAATATGAGCGGAAGGCTGTGTGAGTGAGCACCATTTACAGCTTGGAGGGGGAGGTCTGGCTGGCCATGTACACAACTAGGGAACATTTACAGCTTGGAGGGGTAGGTCTGGCTGGTCATGTACACAACTAGGGAACATTTACAGCTTGGAGGGGGAGGTCTGGCTGGCCATGTACACAACTAGGGAACATTTACAGCTTGGAGGGGTAGGTCTAGCTGGTCATGTACACAACTAGGGAACATTTACAGCTTGGAGGGGGAGGTCTGGCTGGCATGTACACAACTAGGGAACATTTACAGCTTGGAAGGGTAGGTCTGGCTGGCATGTACACAACTAGGGAACATTTACAGCTTGGAGGGGGAGGTCTGGCTGGCCATGTACACAACTAGGGAACATTTACAGCTTGGAGGGGGAGGTCTGGCTGGCCATGTACACAACTAGGTGAACATTTACAGCTTGGAGGGGGAGGTCTGGCTGGCCATGTACACAACTAGGGAACATTTACAGCTTGGAGGGGTAGGTCTGGCTGGCCATGTACACAACTAGGGAACATTTACAGCTTGGAGGGGGAGGTCTGGCTGGCCATGAACACAACTAGGGAACATTTACAGCTTGGAGGGGGAGGTCTGGCTGGCCATGTACACAACTAGGGAACATTTACAGCTTGGAGGGGTAGGTCTGGCTGGCCATGTACACAACTAGGGAACATTTACAGCTTGGAGGGGTAGGTCTGGCTGGCCATGTACACAACTAGGGAACATTTACAGCTTGGAGGGGGAGGTCTGGCTGGCCATGTACACAACTAGGGAACATTTACAGCTTGGAGGGGTAGGTCTGGCTGGCCATGTACACAACTAGGGAACATTTACAGCTTGGAGGGGGAGGTCTGGCTGGCCATGTACACAACTAGGGAACATTTACAGCTTGGAGGGGTAGGTCTGGCTGGCCATGTACACAACTAGGGAACATTTACAGCTTGGAGGGGTAGGTCTGGCTGGCCATGTACACAACTAGGTGAACATTTACAGCTTGGAGGGGGAGGTCTGGCTGGCCATGTACACAACTAGGGAACATTTACAGCTTGGAGGGGTAGGTCTGGCTGGCCATGTACACAACTAGGGAACATTTACAGCTTGGAGGGGGAGGTCTGGCTGGCCATGAACACAACTAGGGAACATTTACAGCTTGGAGGGGTAGGTCTGGCTGGCCATGTACACAACTAGGTGAACATTTACAGCTTGGAGGGGGAGGTCTGGCTGGCCATGTACACAACTAGGGAACATTTACAGCTTGGAGGGGGAGGTCTAGCTGGCCATGTACACAACTAGGGAACATTTACAGCTTGGAGGGGGAGGTCTGGCTGGCCATGTACACAACTAGTCAACATTTACAGCTTGGAGGGGGAGGTCTGGCTGGCTATGTACACAACTAGGGAACATTTACAGCTTGGAGGGGTAGGTCTGGCTGGCCATGTACACAACAAGGGAACATTTACAGCTTGGAATGGTAGGTCAGGCTGGCCATGTACACAACAAGGGGACACACACACACCTGTTGATGGAAGTTGACGTTCATGTCCCTAGCAACACTGTACAGTGCTCTAATGTGCGCCATGGCAGCTTTATCTTCCTCATGCAGCTCACGCCAATGGCTCAGCCATTCATTACTGGATGTTTCCAGCACTTTCAGTAGCTGCTCATTGCATTCTGTAAATTAGAGAAAACTCAAGGTAAGAAGTACATACATACATACATACATATATATATATATATATATATATATATATATATATATATATATATATATATATATATATATATATATATATATATATATATATATATATATATATATGTCGTACCTAGTAGCCAGAACGCACTTCTCAGCCTACTATGCAAGGCCCGATTTGCCTAATTAGCCAAGTTTTCATGAATAATTGTTTTTCGACTACCTAACCTACCTACCCTAACCTAACCTAACTTTTTCGGCTACCTAACCTATAAAGATAGGTTAGGTTAGGTTAGGTAGGGTTGGTTAAGTTCGGTCATATATCTACGTTATTTTTAACTCCAATAAAAAAAAATGACCTCATACATAATGAAATGAGTAGCTTTATCATTTCATAAGAAAAAAATTAGAGAAAATATATTAATTCAGGAAAACTTGGCTTATTAGGCAAATCGGGCCTTGCATAGTAGGCCGAGAAGTGCGTTCTGGCTACTAGGTACGACATATATATATATATATATATATATAACTGAAAACTCACACCCCAGAAGTGACTCGAACCCATACTCCCACAACTGGTATGTACAGGGACGCCTTAATCCGCTTGACCATCACGACCGGACATAAGGAAGTGATAGCCGAGGCTATATGAACCACTTCCCCGCCGGCACTCGGATGGTAATCTTGGGCATAGCATTTTATCAAATCACCTCATTCTTTGGGGCACACGTGAGAAACACAAATGCAAACAAGCCTGAATGGTCAAAATTCATTGACCATTCATTTGACCATTCAGGCTTGTTTGCATTTGTGTTCCTCACGTGTGCCCCAAAGAATGAGGTGATTTGATAAAATGCTATGCCCAAGATTACCATCCGAGTGCCGGCGGGGAAGTGGTTCATATAGCCTCGGCTATCACTTCCTTATGTCCGGTCGTGATGGTCAAGCGGATTAAGGCGTCCCTGTACATACCAGTTGTGGGAGTATGGGTTCGAGTCACTTCTGGGGTGTGAGTTTTCAGTTGTATATAGTCCTGGGGACCATTCAGGCTTGTTTGCATATATATATATATATATATATATATATATATATATATATATATATATATATATATATATATATATATATATATATATATATACACAAGTATATGCGAACAAGCCTGAATGGTCCCCCAGGACTATATGCAATTGAAAACTCACACCCCAGAAGTGACTCGAACCCATACTGCCAGAAGCAACGCAACTGGTATGTACAGGACACCATAATCTGCTTGACCATCACGACCTGACAAAAGGAAGTGATAGTTGAAACTATTTGAACCACCTCCCCCAGCCGGCACTCAGATGGTAATCTTGGGCATAGTATTTTATCATATCACCTCATTCTTTGGGGCACACGTGAGGAACACAAATGCGAACAAGCCTGAATGGTCCCCAGGACTATATGCAACTGAAAACTCACACCCCAGAAGTAACTCGAACCCATACTGCCAGGAGCAACGCAACTGGCATGTACAGGACACCTTAATCCACTCGACCATCATGACCGGACAATAAGGACAATAATACCAGTTGCGTTGCTCCTGGCAGTATGGGTTCGAGTCACTTCTGGGGTGTGAGTTTTCAGTTATATATATATATATATATATATATATATATATATATATATATATATATGTATATATATATATATATATATATATATATATATATATATATATTTATATATATATATGTCGTACCTAGTAGCCAGAACTCACTTCTCAGCCTACTATGCGAGGCCCGATTTGCCTAATAAGCCAAGTTTTACTGAATTAATATATTTTCTCTAATTTTTTTCTTATGAAATGATAAAGCTACCCATTTCATTATGTATGAGGTCATTTTTTTTTATTGGAGTTAAAATTAACGTAGATATATGACCGAACCTAACCAACCCTACCTAACCTAACCTAACCTATCTTTATAGGTTAGGTTAGGTTAGGTAGCCGAAAACGTTAGGTTAGGTTAGGTTAGGTAGGTTAGGTTGTCGAAAAAACATTAATTCATAAAAACTAGGCTTATTAGGCAAATCAGGCCTTGCATAGTAGGCTGAGAAGTGAGTTCTGGCTACTAGGTACGACATATATATATATATATATATATATATATATATATATATATATATATATATATATATATATATATATATATATATATATATAACCTTGCTACAATATATTTTGTCATCTTTCAAGATATGTTAGATTAAGGACCGACCCGAAATGCTATGCGTGTTAGTGGCTTTGCAACAATGTACAAATTCCTGTCTTATGTAATTTCACCAACCAATTGTACCTTCTCGTGAACAATTATTATTTTTATTATTTATTTGGATTACGAATGGTGTGAATTACCAGGATAGCTTTGCTTTGTTACCGGATAGTAGTGTTTTAACCTGATTATCATTTACCTATTTAGCGAGAAATAATTTTCTGGTAGGAACTCCTGCATCCTACAGAAAGAGGAAAAAGCGTAAAGATAATGATGATAAATTATATTACTCCTATTATAATTAATTTCATAGTAGCTCACCCTTCCAAATTGTAACTGGGTTAGAGTGAGTCTTATAGTCTTCAGACTTCATAGCAGTTGTCACTAACGTCTTGCTAGCTGGTCCATCACTCTCATCTGACATACATTGTTTCTTGCCATTAACTACTTGCATGTTAGCGGACACCTCATTTTCCTCCAAGACTCGTTGTTTCTTGCCAGTCATCTCTGACGCATGATGCAGCAAGTCTTGAACTTGGTGATGCTGCATGCTCAACCTGGAACCAATAAATCACGCAATGTTAAAACAGATTGAATCTACTTCATCCACTTGTCAAATACAGTGGATGAAGAGTGCGGGCCAGGGGCCAGATTCACGAAGCAGATGCACAAGCACTTACGAACCTGTCCATCTTCTCACAATCTTTGACGGCTTTGTTCACAATTATTAAACAGTTAGTGAGCTCCGAAGCAACAGGATGGTGTTCATAACAATAACAACAGTTGATTGAGAAATTTTCATGCTTGTAAATGTTTAATAAATGTAACCAAAGCCGTCAAAGACTGAGGAAAGATGTACACGTTCGTAAGTACTTGCGTAACTGCTTCGTGAATCCGGGTCCTGGCAGATTATTCACAGCAAGTGGACACAAGGGTAGAGAAAGAGTTTAGCACTGAAAATTCGAGTTATAATGTGGAGATTATAAGAACTATACATGTTTAATGTCTTTAAGGTAGTTGCTGATGTCAATATCTTTATTCAGTAAGTTAAGGACGGGGGATCAAGAAACCCGCGCTCCTTGAGAGAACTCGAGCAACATCAAAGACCCCAAGACTTTTTCAACACTTCCTGTACACATTCGGGGCATAACTGGCCGACCTCTAGAAGCGTTCACAAGAGAACTCGACAACTTAATAGTTTGCTTCTCTAAATTAAGATATTTGTTATATATCCTCTCTGTTATAATGCGTCGCTTTATGTCGCTAACTTGTAAATTATTTATATATTTTTACATTTACTCAGCAAAGTGACAAGCAGGGTTTTGTCACTTGTTATAATAGTGCACAAGGATGGACACACTGCTGGCCAGGGTCTGTCTTACCCCTTCCCTTCCCTTCTCCTCTCTCTCCCCTTCATCACCTATCCTCTCCCTCTCTAATCCTTTCTTCTCCCACTATTACCCTCTCCCATCTCTCCACCTCCTCCACCAATCTCCCTAACTCTCTCCTTCCCTCACTTCAAACATCCCCAGTCTCTCCCTTTTATTTTTCTTTCTGAAAGTGTAACATTTAATGCACGTTTATCGTTTTCAATTGAAGAAATCTAGGGATTCTGTCAGTCACGTTTCACTGATTAGGCTCGACCCCCCTACCCCCTAATTAGTAGGATAAATAGGACCGACCCCGAACAGCCTATCTTTGTCCCATACCCCAGACCATTCACGCTGAATAGTTGGATGAGGCTAGCCCTAAATGTCTGTAACTAATCTAGGACAGACATACAGACATTCTCACTTTGCCTGTCCAAAATTGGAGGCCAAACGCTTGGGGCTAGCTTCACCCAAATTTACAGAGGGAATGGTCTAGGAAACAGAATGACCACAGGCAGGTCAGAGGTCGCCAGAGTTCAAAAGGGAACAGCATGCCAGGGACACATTCACACCCCCGCGACAAATTTTGGCA
The DNA here is from genome assembly GCF_040958095.1 of Procambarus clarkii. Taxonomy (NCBI): domain Eukaryota; kingdom Metazoa; phylum Arthropoda; class Malacostraca; order Decapoda; family Cambaridae; genus Procambarus; species Procambarus clarkii. The sequence goes on from NC_091194.1 coordinate 19,775,568, forward strand.
CTGCCCTCCAGCTACACAGCTAAACAATATTTTGATAACAAACATTTCAAAACCATTTTTCTTACAGTAATATACACACCACTGTTCACTGATCTGGAGAAATTAACAGACATTTCCTGCTACTCATAATTTGTCTGTAGTCATATAAAACAAGACGTTCCTCCGACACCTTCAGAGTTTCTCAAGCCATGAACCTTTCTCAGAGTAAATGGGCCGCTAAGCTCCTCTCACCAGTCTGCACACACGAACACACACCCTAGCAAGCTGTTAGAACTTTTAGAAGAGAGACAGACACAAAGGCAAATAGACAGTAGATAAATAGATGGATGGAAAAATGGATAGATGGATTGATAGATGAATAGATGGATGGACAGATGGATTAATGGATATAGATACATAGATGGTTAAATATAGATATATGGATGGATAGATGAAGATTGACAGATGGACAGACAGCTGGAGAAATAGATGGATGGATAGATGAAGATAGATAAGTGGATGAGAGAGACAGACCCAAGCAACACCAGGTACCCCACTTTATATGTATGTATGCATATATATCTATACTATAAGTGAGAACGTGTCATTGTCTGTCTGTCCAAAGTTGGAGGTCAACTCTATTGAATTGATTGGGAGTTTCATGGAGGATTTTTCAACCAGGATCCAGGAGTTTTACTGGATCAACCAGGATATTTATGGTTGGCCCACCTACACTCTGACGCGTGGGTAATGGTGTTCACTCCCTTATGGATCACAATAAAGTCACAATGGTAAATCACAAATCATAAATTCTTATAAATCACAAAAAATATATCAATGAGAAAATAATTTTGGGGCAACGGGGTGACTTGAACCAGCGTTCTGGACATTCCCGGACACCTGCCTTAACCCACTTGGCCACGATAGAACAACACCATCCAGGCCGGAAAACACTACTGAATTCACTGTGTGATTCCAGAGGGCCTTTATTTTTACGGTTTTCTGTAATAAATTAATAATGCAATTGAATTTTCTTGAATTTGCATAAATATCAACTCATATATTAATGAATAAAGATTTTAGATTTAAACTGATGTTGTCATTACTATGCCTATTACTGTTACTCCTGCTGTTATCATTACAAATAATATATATCATATATGATTAGCTATGATTATCATATATGTAACAATATATACCGCCTCTCAAAATGTTTTGCACTGCAATGTCTACAAATGTAAGTATAATTTACTCTGCTGTATGCGCGTTCAGTCCGTCTAGGATCATAAAGACTTGTATAAGTTGTTATTAATAATGCCTCTGCCAATCTGTTAACCAAAAGTTGGCCGCGGAGATATTGCCATTTGGTATATATGGGACCCAGTACGAGTCTCCTTATGACCCAAAAGGGAATGGCGACGGTGTGCAGCGTAGGTAGGAGAGTAGCCTATCTTGCTTCCCTTGCCGCTTCCTCCATGCGGAGGACCCAGCAAAATCGCACCGTTTTGTATTTGAGGCAGAAGATGGTGGTGGGAGGCAGAGAGCTACAGGTGGTGGGCATGGAGCTCTTTCAGTCCGTTATCTTGTTCAGTGATGGAATCCGGCTGCTATAGATCCGGTCGGTCTGGATCACAGAACCACCATAATAAAGTTGACTGTGACTAACATAGCATGCTTCATGCCTTTACCACCTACTCGTGTCAATTACACTCCCATCAATTGCAACGTAATAAATTTTCAATAAAATATACATATATCGGAACCAATGAGATCATAATTTACTGCTCCAGAAAAAATTACAATACAATTAATACAGCCATCCCCAGCGGGGAATTTACGACTTTGTATCACAACCTATGACGGGAAGTCAGCCATGGAAGTTGTACTAGTTTTAAGTAAGCTTCCTGCCGGTAGTTAATCCGGTCGAAATTAAGACAGACGAATAAGCATGAAGAGTTAATAGGTTAAGGTTAGTGAAGAAACTGAAGTAAATGTTAAGAAAATATTTGATGTAAAGTAAATCATTCAAATAATAATGTAAAACAAGAGCAAAGGTAAATAACACAAAATTGTATTGAGCGCATTTGAGTGTAGTTAGTAACACACAGAGGGCAACCTGGCACAGGGTTAATTACGGGAATACTGAGGTAAAGTCCTGAGCACAGGAGGAGAGTTTCGACATTATCTCTCTTTACTCCCATTCTATGTGGTCGCAAATGGAGGAAAATAATACAGGGATCCCCCCCCCAAAAAAAAACTGGAGTCATTTTCACACTTTCCTGTTTGCCCTTGGCATACAGTATACATAAATACTAAAAGTTCCCGATGAACAGTAGTTCCCGATGATTATTTACAGTGTGGTTATACGTAAAAATTAATTGCAATGTCGGAAGGCCGTTTAAGCTAAGTACATTTCAAATTAAAGGTGCACATTTTGGCTTAGCGAGGCTGTAATTTGTCCGTATAGCTGTATCTGACAGCGACGGGTCTGGCTTATTAGCAATTCAATTTCTTTCTTTATTATGCATCCCATACCCATCCTGTGGGCGGTGGTGGAAAGGGTTACAGTCACATAATCGGTTCAGGAACTGAACCCCAGAGTTCATATAAGCCTAACATGTACTGTGTAAATAAACTGGTTGCTTGTTCCCAGACACAATGAATTAATTTTTATATGCTATTACTACCACTACTACTACTAATAATAATTTATAATTTTGAAATCCAGAGGATCAGATTACAGCAGTAACTTAGTGGGCACTGTATGTGAATATTGTATAAGGCCAGTAATCGATTGCATGGAGCAGTAATTACTTCCTCAGAGTGAAGCTGTGCTGTGAGACACTTGAGATGTGTTCAACTATCGCAAAATGGTTCAAGTAACAAAAAGAGAGCATCCTTAAGGTGGTTGGCGGATGTGTGGTGGATTTCAACAATTTTGGGGGCCTCGTAGCCTGGTGGATAGCGCGCAGGACTCGTAATTCTGTGGCGCGGGTTCGATTCCCTCACGAGGCAGAAACAAATGGGCAAAGTTTCTTTCACCCTAAGTGCCCCTGTTACCTAGCAGTAAATAGGTACCTGGGAGTTAGTTAGCTGTCACGGGCTGCTTCCTGGGGGTGGAGGCCTGGTCGAGGACCGGGCCGCGGGGACACTAAAGCCCCGAAAGCATCTCAAGATAACGTTTACAAACTGTGAGGAGTATGGGTTGCCAGCTGACCTCAGGGGTCTAACGGCTGAGGGGACAGCGCTCGGGATTCGTAGTCCTAGGGTCCGGGTTCGATCCCCGGAGGAGGCGGAAACAAATGGGCACAGTTTTTTTCACCCTGATGCCTCTGTTCACCTATCAATAAATAGGTACCTGGTAATTAGACAGCTGCTTCCTGGACGTGTGTGTGAAGAAATAAAAAACAAAGAAAAAACAATCAGTTGATTGATTGACAGGTGAGAGGCGGTCCCAAAGAGCCAAAGCTCCACGCCCGCAAGTACAACTAGGTGAGTACAGAGGCAGGGTAAGGTATGTGGCCCGCCAGGGTACCTTATACTGTCAGTGGTCTGTGCTGGTATCTGGGTTGTTGTGGTAACAGACTCCATATCTCACCTTAACCTGGCATTTACCATGCTATTTCCAAACTTCAATTAGTAATAAATTAAATCTGTGACTTTATGTTCTAAAAAAAGTTACACTAGCGAAGTGGTCAGCGTAACCGATTCACAACTAAAAGGTCCTGGGTTCACACAGCACGGCAGGACGGAAACGTTTGGGCACGATTCTTCATCTGATGGCCCCATTCACCTAGCAATAAATAAAATAGGTAATTGTTGTGGAGGGCATCGTGAGGAAGATCCGGAGTTGGCCTAAGGCCCAAGACAGACCTTGAAGACCAACGTTGCCAACACGTTGCAGGAAACCGAATTGATGGGGGTTTGGTACAAATGTTTTACCTGGCCCAAACCTGCTTGTAAACACTTGGGGTATATGCGAAGGTTGAATTATGAAAACTTTAAATCTGAAAGATGAACGAAAACTAATTTAATTAAATAAAAACTGCTAACAATTCAAATGTTCCATTGAAATAGGCTGCGAGGCGAGGCGTGGCATATGCGACCCACTCGGTAACATTTTATGCGATATTTGGTGTCGCCTTTATGTGTGAATACTGTCAACATTTAGTTACATATAAACTAAACACTTCCTTACAATCTAAAGTTAAGATGCAGGTAGTCTAAGGTTAAGATTCAGGGAGCTAAGATTATGACACAGGTAACCCAAGGTAAAGATAAAAGTAGCCAATACGTTAAGATAAAGGCAGTCTAAGGTTAACATACAAGTAGTCTAAGGTTAAAATACCCGTGGTCTAAGGTTAACATACAAGTAGTCTAAGGTTAAAATACCTAAGTCTAAGGTTTAGATACAAGTAACCTAAGTTTAATATACAGGCAGCTTAAGATTAAGTTACAGGAAGCCTAAAGTTAAAATACAGGTAGTCTAAGGTTAAAATACCCGTGGTCTAAGGTTAAAATACAGGCAGTCTAAAGTTAAAATACCTAAGTCTAAGGTTTAGATACAAGTAACCTAAGTTTAAGATACAGGTAGCTTAAGATTAAGTTACAGGTAGCCTAACGTTAAAATACAGGTAGCATAAGGTAAAGATACGGGCAGCCTAAGGCAAAGATTCTGGTAGCCTAGTGTAAGGTCACGAAGCTTGTAAGCCGTGCCCTCGAGTACGACCTTACGAAACCTGTCCTTACTTTCTTATTTATAATATAGGTACGTTACTTTACACCAGGAATGTAGAACCAATGGACGTTTATAAACACTTCAAACACAAGAATGACCACTTGGGACCGGTACCATATTTTTGCATTGGCGGGACTCAAGAAACAAGCAAAGTGCGCATGCATTACACTTATTTAAACATAGCAACAGGGATAATACACTAACAAGGAAAACTCTTACTCACCAGATTAACGATTACAGTTCCCGTCACTAAGATATATATACACTACGGGCTCACCATAGCCCGTGCTAAATGAAACTATTTGTTCCAAGTAGTGAATCTTAAACAACAACACAACAACTCAGATATAAATGGAGGTCAATAACCTCACACAGAGAGGTGAGTACCCCAAGAGCACACACCGGCGAGTACCTCACCAGCACTCACCACACAACCTGTGTGTGGAGTCTCAGCCCTCTCTCTCCCTCGTGGAGTGCAGGGCCGCTACTCTCACCACACAACCTGTGTGTGGAGTCTCAGCCCTCTCTCTCCCTCGTGGAGTGCAGGGCCGCTACTCTCACCACACAACCTGTGTGTGAAGTCTCAGCCCTCTCTCTCCCTCGTGGAGTGCAGGGCCGCTACTCTCACCACACAACCTGTGTGTGGAGTCTCAGCCCTCTCTCTCCCTCGTGGAGTGCAGGGCCGCTACTCTCACCACACAACCTGTGTGTGGAGTCTCAGCCCTCTCTCTCCCTCGTGGAGTGCAGGGCCGCTACTCTCACCACACAACCTGTGTGTGGAGTCTCAGCCCTCTCTCTCCCTCGTGGAGTGCAGGGCCGCTACTCTCACCAGCACTCACCACACAACCTGTGTGTGGAGTCTCAGCCCTCTCTCTCCCTCGTTGAGTGCAGGGCCGCTACTCTCACCAGCACTCACCACACAACCTGTGTGTGGAGGCGATGAGTCACAATATCGTGGCTGAAGTATGTTGACCAGACCACACACTAGAAGGTGAAGGGACGACGACACTTCGGTCCGTCCTGGACCATTCTCAAGTCGATTGAGAATGGTCCAGGAGATTGAGAATTCACAATTGACTTATGGTCCAGGATGGACCGAAACGTCGTCGTCCCTTCACCTTCCAGTGTGTGGTCTGGTCAACATACTGTGTGTGGAGTCTCAGCCCTCTCTCTCTCGTGGAGTGCAGGGATGCTACTCTTACTGAAACGCACGGGAAAACTTTACACACAGAATCCTACTACAAATGCCAGGAAACGCTTTGCGTAATAGTGGCTTTAGGCATTTTATGTACTAGCCCTAACTATAAATCCATCACTCTTTGTAAAATCTCTTGTATGTACCTTACCTAAATAAACATTTGATTTGATTTGATTTGAAATAAAACAAAAATTAACACAAGTAAAAGAAACTGGTATTTTAACTAGGAGAAACATTCAAATGAACCACAGAAGCTAAACTTTTTATACCAGTTATTGCACTAAGGTTAAGATAGAGGTAGAGTAAGGTTAAGAAACAGGTAGACTGCATAATGTTAAGATAAAGGTAGCCTGCCTAACGTTGAGACAGCGGTAGCCTTGCCTAAAGTTAAGATAGAGGTAGGCCAAGCCTAAAGTTAAGATAGAGGTAGACCAAGCCTAAAGTTAAGATAGAGGTAGACCAAGCCTAAAGTTAAGATAGAGGTAGACCAAGCCTAAAGTTAAGATAGTTAGACCAAGCCTAAAGTTAAGATAGAGGTAGACCAAGCCTAAAGTTAAGATAGAGGTAGGCCAAGCCTAAAGTTAAGATAGAGGTAGACCAAGCCTAAAGTTAAGATAGAGGTAGACCAAGCCTAAAGTTAAGACAGAGGTAGACCAGGCCTAAAGTTAAGATAGAGGTAGACCAAGCCTAAAGTTAAGATAGAGGTAGACCAAGCCTAAAGTTAAGATAGTTAGACCAAGCCTAAAGTTAAGATAGAGATAGACCAAGCCTATAGTTAAGATAGAGGTAGACCAAGCCTAAAGTTAAGATAGTTAGACCAAGCCTAAAGTTAAGATAGAGGTAGACCAAGCCTAAAGTTCAGATAGAGGTAGGCCAAGCCTAAAGCCTAAAGTTAAGATAGAGGTAGACCAAGCCTAAAGTTAAGATAGTTAGACCAAGCCTAAAGTTAAGATAGAGGTAGACCAAGCCTAAAGTTAAGATAGAGGTAGACCAAGCCTAAAGTTAAGATAGAGGTAGACCAAGCCTAAAGTTAAGATAGAGGTAGACCAAGCCTAAAGTTAAGACAGAGGTAGACCAAGCCTAAAGTTAAGACAGAGGTAGACCAAGCCTAAAGTTAAGACAGAGGTAGACCAAGCCTAAGGTTAAGACAGAGGTAGACCAAGCCTAAAGTTAAGACAGAGGTAGACCAAGCCTAAAGTTAAGATAGAGGTAGACCAAGCCTAAGGTTAAGACAGAGGTAGACCAAGCCTAAGGTTAAGATAGAGGTAGACCAAGCCTAAGGTTAAGATAGAGGTAGACCAAACATAAGGTTAAGATAGAGGTAGACCAAACCTAAGGTTAAGATAGAGGTAGACCAAGCCTAAAGTTAAGCCAGAGGTAGACCAAGCCTAAAGTTAAGATAGAGGTAGGCCAAGCCTAAAGTTAAGATAGAGGTAGACCAAACCTAAAGTTAAGATAGAGGTAGACCAAACCTAAAGTTAAGATAGAGGTTGATCAAGTCTAAAGTTAAGATAGAGGTAGAACAAGCCTAAGGTTAAGATAGAGGTTGATCAAGTCTAAAGTTAAGACAGAGGTAGACCAAGCCTAAGGTTAAGACAAGTAGCCTAAGCCTAAGGTTAAGACAGAGGTAGACGAAGTCTAAGGTTAAGACAGAGGTAGACCAAGCCTAAGGTTAAGACAGAGGTAGACTAAGCCTAAGGTTAAGACAGAGGTAGACCAAGTCTAAGGTTAAGACAGAGGTAGACCAAGCCTAAGGTTAAGACAGAGGTAGACCAAGCCTAAGGTTAAGACAGAGGTAGACCAAGCCTAAGGTTAAGACAGAGGTAGACCAAGCCTAAGGTTAAGACAGAGATAGACCAAGCCTAAGGTTAAGACAGAGGTAGACCAAGTCTAAGGTTAAGACAGAGGTAGACCAAGCCTAAGGTTAAGACAGAGGTAGACCAAGCCTAAGGTTAAGACAGAGGTAGACCAAGCCTAAGGTTAAGACAGAGGTAGACCAAGCCTAAGGTTAAGACAGAGGTAGACCAAGCCAAAGGTTAAGACAGAGGTAGACCAAGCCTAAGGTTAAGACAGAGGTAGACCAAGCCTAAGGTTAAGACAGAGGTAGACCAAGCCTAAGGTTAAGACAGAGGTAGACCAAGTCTAAGGTTAAGACAGAGGTAGACCAAGCCTAAGGTTAAGACAGAGGTAGACCAAGCCTAAAGTTAAGATAGAGGTAGACCAAGCCTAAAGTTAAGATAGAGGTAGACCAAGCCTAAGGTTAAGATAGAGGTAGGCCAAGCCTAAAGTTAAGATAGAGGTAGACCAAACCTAAAGTTAAGATAGAGGTTGATCAAGTCTAAAGTTAAGATAGAGGTAGAACAAGCCTAAAGTTAAGATAGAGGTAGACCAAACCTAAAGTTAAGATAGAGGTTGATCAAGTCTAAAGTTAAGATAGAGGTAGAACAAGCCTAAGGTTAAGATAGAGGTTGATCAAGTCTAAAGTTAAGACAGAGGTAGACCAAGCCTAAGGTTAAGACAAGTAGCCTAAGCCTAAGGTTAAGACAGAGGTAGACGAAGTCTAAGGTTAAGACAGAGGTAGACCAAGCCTAAGGTTAAGACAAAGGTAGACCAAGCCTAAGGTTAAGACAGAGGTAGACCAAGCCTAAGGTTAAGACAGAGGTAGACCAAGCCTAAGGTTAAGACAGAGGTAGACCAAGTCTAAGGTTAAGACAGAGGTATACCAAGTCTAAGGTTAAGACAGAGGTAGACCAAGCCTAAGGTTAAGACAGAGGTAGACCAAGCCTAAGGTTAAGACAGAGGTAGACCAAGCCTAAGGTTAAGACAGAGGTAGACCAAGTCTAAGGTTAAGACAGGTAGACCAGGCCTAAGGTTAAGACAGAGGTAGACCAAGCCTAAGGTTAAGACAGAGGTAGACCAAGCCTAAGGTTAAGACAGAGGTAGACCAAGCCTAAGGTTAAGACATAGGTAGACCAAGCCTAAGGTTAAGACATAGGTAGACCAAGTCTAAGGTTAAGACAGAGGTAGACCAAGTCTAAGGTTAAGACAGAGGTAGACCAAGCCTAAGGTTAAGACAGAGGTAGACCAAGTCTAAGGTTAAGACAGAGGTAGACCAAGTCTAAGGTTAAGACAGAGGTAGACCAAGCCTAAGGTTAAGACAGAGGTAGACCAAGTCTAAGGTTAAGACAGAGGTAGACCATGTCTAAGGTTAAGACAGAGGTAGACCAAGCCTAAGGTTAAGACAGAGGTAGACCAAGTCTAAGGTTAAGACAGAGGTAGACCAAGCCTAAGGTTAAGACAGAGGTAGACCAAGCCTAAGGTTAAGACAGAGGTAGACCAACCCTAAGGTTAAGACAGAGGTAGACCAAGTCTAAGGTTAAGACAGAGGTAGACCAAGTCTAAGGTTAAGACAGAGGTAGACCAAGCCTAAGGTTAAGACAGAGGTAGACCAAGCCTAAGGTTAAGACAGAGGTAGACCAAGTCTAAGGTTAAGACAGAGGTAGACCAAGTCTAAGGTTAAGACAGAGGTAGACCAAGCCTAAGGTTAAGACAGAGGTAGACCAAGTCTAAGGTTAAGACAGAGGTAGACCAAGCCTAAGGTTAAGACAGAGGTAGACCAAGCCTAAGGTTAAGACAGAGGTAGACCAAGCCTAAGGTTAAGACAGAGGTAGACCAAGTCTAAGGTTAAGACAGAGGTATACCAAGTCTAAGGTTAAGACAGAGGTAGACCAAGCCTAAGGTTAAGACAGAGGTAGACCAAGCCTAAGGTTAAGACAGAGGTAGACCAAGTCTAAGGTTAAGACAGAGGTAGACCAAGTCTAAGGTTAAGAGAGGTAGACCAGGCCTAAGGTTAAGACAGAGGTAGACCAAGCCTAAGGTTATGACAGAGGTAGACCAAGCCTAAGGTTAAGACAGAGGTAGACCAAGTCTAAGGTTAAGACAGAGGTATACCAAGTCTAAGGTTAAGACAGAGGTAGACCAAGCCTAAGGTTATGACAGAGGTAGACCAAGCCTAAGGTTAAGACAGAGGTAGACCAAGCCTAAGGTTAAGACAGAGGTAGACCAAGCCTAAGGTTAAGACAGAGGTAGACCAAGTCTAAGGTTAAGACAGAGGTAGAACAAGCCTAAGGTTAAGACAGAGGTAGACCAAGCCTAAGGTTAAGACAGAGGTAGACCAAGCCAAAGGTTAAGACAGAGGTAGACCAAGCCTAAGGTTAAGACAGAGGTAGACCAAGTCTAAGGTTAAGACAGAGGTAGAACAAGCCCAAGGTTAAGACAGAGGTAGACCAAGCCCAAGGTTAAGACAGAGGTAGACCAAGCCTAAGGTTAAGACAGAGGTAGACCAAGCCTAAGGTTAAGACAGAGGTAGACCAAGCCTAAGGTTAAGACAGAGGTAGACCAAGCCTAAGGTTAAGACAGAGGTAGACCAAGCCTAAGGTTAAGACAGAGGTAGACCAAGCCTAAGGTTAAGACAGAGGTAGACCAAGCCTAAGGTTAAGACAAGTAGCCTAAGCCTAAGGTTAAGACAGAGGTAGACCAAGCCTAAGGTTAAGACAGAGGTAGACCAAGTCTAAGGTTAAGACAGAGGTAGACCAAGCCTAAGGTTAAGACAGAGGTAGACCAAGCCTAAGGTTAAGACAGAGGTAGACCAAGCCCTAAGGTTAAGACAGAGGTAGACCAAGCCTAAGGTTAAGACAGAGGTAGACCAAGCCTAAGGTTAAGACAGAGGTAGACCAAGTCTAAGGTTAAGACAGAGGTAGAACAAGCCTAAGGTTAAGACAGAGGTAGACCAAGCCTAAGGTTAAGACAGAGGTAGACCAAGCCAAAGGTTAAGACAGAGGTAGACCAAGCCTAAGGTTAAGACAGAGGTAGACGAAGTCTAAGGTTAAGACAGAGGTAGACGAAGTCTAAGGTTAAGACAGAGGTAGAACAAGCCCAAGGTTAAGACAGAGGTAGACCAAGCCTAAGGTTAAGACAGAGGTAGACCAAGCCTAAGGTTAAGACAGAGGTAGACCAAGCCTAAGGTTAAGACAGAGGTAGACCAAGCCTAAGGTTAAGACAGAGGTAGACCAAGCCTAAGGTTAAGACAGAGGTAGACCAAGCCTAAGGTTAAGACAGAGGTAGACCAAGCCTAAGGTTAAGACAAGTAGCCTAAGCCTAAGGTTAAGACAGAGGTAGACCAAGCCTAAGGTTAAGACAGAGGTAGACCAAGTCTAAGGTTAAGACAGAGGTAGACCAAGCCTAAGGTTAAGACAGAGGTAGACCAAGCCTAAGGTTAAGACAGAGGTAGACCAAGCCTAAGGTTAAGACAGAGGTAGACCAAGCCTAAGGTTAAGACAGAGGTAGACCAAGCCTAAGGTTAAGACAGAGGTAGACCAAGCCTAAGGTTAAGACAGAGGTAGAGCAAGTCTAAGGTTAAGACAGAGGTAGAACAAGCCTAAGGTTAAGACAGAGGTAGACCAAGCCTAAGGTTAAGACAGAGGTAGACCAAGCCTAAGGTTAAGAGGTAGCCTAAGGTCCCGGGGGTGTTAGTGTGGTGTAAGGCAGCACTGGGCGCCGGGGGAGATCTTCAGGTGACGACGGCCGCCAAGTTTCACCCACAGTTACTTCCAAGTATAACTTGGCGGGTCACATTAACTAAGAAGCCTATAATTCCCAGGAGTCCAGCACGCCGGTCATTTGATGGCCGTATATGGCCAACACTCGGCCAGTGCTTGCCACCATGCTCTCCCCAGGGAGGCGAGAGGGACGCCACCTAACAGTTGCTCAGGAAATAACATTTCGGCAGTAAATTTGAGAGTGTACTTACTCTGGGGTCCTTATGTGGGTGAGCCCGGGGGACTGTGGGGGCGGCATGGTGGCGCTCACACCCTCCAGGTGCTCCATCACCACACGTGTGTGTGTCCTGCAGCAGCAGTAGCAGCAGCAGTAGCAGCAGTAGCAGCAGCAGCAGCAGCAGGACCCGTCCTCACACTGGCCAGGCCGGGACGCCTCACTGCCCGCCAGCACACGCCTCCCAAACCTTAAACCTCACCATTAAACATCATAATAACTCGTAAAAGTGAAAATTAAGTGTATTTCAAATTAATATTATATTCAACACATCATATTTTACCACCTGATAATTCAATAATTTAAATGATTAGTTTTTTAATTCAACTGCCACCTAAATTTAAAATTAGCTTAAGGACGGCGAGTTGATCGTCATATTGTTATTTTATGAGACCACACGACCACTGTGGGACCACACGACCACTGTGGGACCACACGACCACTGTGGGACCACACGACCACTGTGGGACCACACGACCACTGTGGGACCACACGACCACTGTGGGACCACACGACCACTGTGGGACCACACGACCACTGTGGGACCACACGACCACTGTGGGACCACACGACCACTGTGGGACCACACGACCACTGTGGGACCACACGACCACTGTGGGACCACACGACCACTGTTGGACCACACGACCACTGTGAGACCACACGACCACTGTTGGACCACACGACCACTGTGAGACCACACGACCACTGTGGGACCACACGACCACTGTTGGACCACACGACCACTGTGAGACCACACGACCACTGTGAGACCACACGACCACTGTGGGACCACACGACCACTGTTGGACCACACGACCACTGTGAGACCACACGACCACTGAGGGACCACTCGACCACTGTGGGACCACACGACCACTGTGGGACCACACGACCACTGTGGGACCACACGACCACTGTGAGACCACTCGACCACTGTGGGACCACACGACCACTGTGGGACCACACGACCACTGTGGGACCACACGACCACTGTGGGACCACACGACCACTGTTGGACCACACGACCACTGTGGGACCACACGACCACTGTTGGACCACACGACCACTGTGGGACCACACGACCACTGTGGGACCACACGACCACTGTGGGACCACACGACCACTGTGGGACCACACGACCACTGTGGGACCACACGACCACTGTGGGACCACACGACCACTGTGAGACCACACGACCACTGTGGGACCACACGACCACTGTGAGACCACACGACCACTGTGGGACCACACGACCACTGTGGGACCACTCGACCACTGTGAGACCACACGACCACTGTGAGACCACACGACCACTGTGAGACCACACGACCACTGTGGGACCACACGACCACTGTGAGACCACACGACCACTGTGAGACCACACGACCACTGTGAGACCACATGACCACTGTGAGACCACTCGACCACTGTGGGACCACACGACCACTGTGAGACCACACGACCACTGTGAGACCACATGACCACTGTGAGACCACACGACCACTGTGAGACCACACGACCACTGTGAGACCACATGACCACTGTGAGACCACACGACCACTGTGAGACCACACGACCACTGTGGGACCACACGACCACTATGAGACCACATAAATATACGACCAAGGAAAGATCACATGACCACAGTGAGAAGTTTCTTCAGGTCAGATGTAACACAAATAAGGAGTAATGGTTTCAAGCTCAACAAGCCACAATGTTGAACTGAGAACTGGTGATGCTTTTCCACCCACAGGGTTATTATATTAACCCACGGAACCGCCTACCCGCCGAAGTCGTAAATGCCAAAACTCGGCTGAATTTCAAAATCCATCTGGAAAACATCGTCTGAGCAAATGGGGGAACTCTGACAAGCCGCCGGCTTGTCAAAGAGGCCGTCGAGGCCACTAAAGTGTGTCGCAAAACCCGACACCATTTAATAATATTACATGCAATATGCAGATATTGTTGCTGCTGTTGTATACACAAGTTAACCCATAGAAAAGGTAGCTTGTAGTGGAATTTTCCGTCAATAGAAAACGGGATATCATTGCCACATAGTACTATAAATTCACCAGCTATTCTGTTGGGAATTATTCTTAAATACAGTAGTCTTTGGACTTATTACATCCTAAAAACATCTCATTTGAATTAACTTAATTATCAGTATCAAAATAAAGTAAATGTGACCCTTCTATCAGTTACTGACATCTGAACATAGTGAACCAGGAGCATCAGTAGTGAGAGAGGTCAGCCATTGTTAAGACCAGAGGCGCTGGGGAGCAAATTCCACTTCTATAATTTCTCTTGGACGAAGTGTTATGGAGATCAAATTGGTGTTCAACCATCATCAACACGCTGTCAACATAAACAAGGGATGTGTCTTACTGAAACCCGTTTATCTAATCATTTCTGGCCAGTTAATGTTAGGTAGATAAAGGGCGAACCAGTTAGCACGAGAAAGAGCCTCTAAATACAGGTAATTAAGCCTTGGTCCTTATCTAATAATATACAGTGTTTTCTCTGATATAGCTGTCATATATTAGGATTCTGGCTTTACAGCTAGTACCCTTTACAGGAACAAGAAGAGGAAGCAAGAATTAATCTTGGTACATTAGTTACTTGGGTGATGGAATCTAGACTCTCTCGAGGATTATTTGGTGTCTACATCCTAGTTATACCTGGTGGACTAAGCTGTACAATAAGTTAAGGTACCTTCAATTTATATACTAATATATGCAGTTTAATACTGTAGTTTGATTGGCTGCATATATATAAATTTAATATAAATCCCCCCCTAATTTGTAAGGATCGATTTGTGAGATTATTGCAGAAATACAGTCCACTTAACATCATACCAATTGCTATAGAAATATATAAATTAACATAAATATAAATTCTATATAAATTCATATAAATTAAATATAAATCTTACATTTCGGTTCCCACATTATATGGTCCTTCGAACCTAGATTATATGGTCATTCAAACCTAGATGGTCTAGAGAGCTAGATTATCATCAAATTAAATAAACTAGTGTAATAAATTAGTGAACAATACATCGCCAGTCAAAGACCGGCAGCGTAGCCTCGAGCGAGCTCACGAGCCCCTCAGCTCAGTCCAGCCTCATCAGTGGTTTCATGGTCAACCACCAATTGGTGGGGTGTTATTCCGTGAAGTGACAGCGCTTATTTTAAAGCCAACCAAATTAGTGGCTGTGCCCTCGCTAAGATTATCCACGATTTTTGTGGTGTTAATTTCGCGAGGTCACTAATAATATTTAATAATTCTAGATAATACTAGTAGTTTCATAGAGGCTATTAAGAGGCTATCATCAATAATTGTGTTTATTATTTCTCTTAAATAGAGAATTATATAATATATATTGCACTAGGGTTCACAATATAATATTTAACAATTGCCAACCCACAACAGGGTAGGATATACATTGACTGGTGTTTATTGATAACCTTGTCCCCTATTACCATTGACTAGTTGAACTATTTATTGTTCATCCTAGTTCCATTATTACCATAGTCTAGTTGTACTATAATGAACAACCTAGCACCATTAATGAATGGTGCAGACCCTGTTTTGGGTGTAATTAATAACAGCTCGAGTTGAGTTCTGTTTATATAATAATTTACTTATAAACATAGCACCTTTTGAGTGATTAATTAGTGTCTATACCATCCTAAGGTGATAATTGAGGAGCTAACCTAAAGGTATTTCCAGTGACACTGGTTTATCACTCAAATCATTAGTGTGTATGATTGTATATATGTAATGTGTATTAATTTTAAGTGCTAACCTCTAAAAGAGGTGGGATTATAGCCTAGTGAGTGCAGAATTTTACCCTAGGCTACCATCAGTACTTGCTCACAATTTATGAGCCAGTGGTGCCCAATTAACAAGTCACCATGACTAATCCACAGAAAGCAAAGCGCGCTTTAGTAGCAAGTAAACGTCAACTGATAAGAGATCTCAACCAATATGAACAGTTGTTATATGAGCCTGTAATTAATTACCGTCGGTTGAAAATACCATTATTACAGATTCAAACCCAATTGCATCTATTGAAAGCAAAAAGGAAATCTTACCAAAATCAAGTCCACGACGACGACGGCGTAGTAGTTGAAGATGTGGAACCATTCCTGTCTGACCTAGCACAATATGAAGAAGAAACTCAAAGCCAGGTTGGAGCACTTACACAGGATTATTGAATCAGAACAAATAGCAAGTACATCAAATAAAGTAGATAATATTATGGATGATCTAGATCTTTTTGAGAATAAATGTCAAGCCAGATTAGATCCTTTAATGAACGAGGATAAAGCCTCACCCACTACAGTATCACCCAATATTATACCACCAGACATTAAACACTTCTCAGACAATTTATCCACAGTCTGTGGATTCTGAAAACCCAATACCTGAGGCCACTAAGTTAACATGCCTCCAAATTGAAATTAGAGGTGAAGCTGAACCAATAGTAGGAAATGTAAATGAAGATAGCGACAGCACTAATTTCCTAGTCCAGCTTCCTAGGGATAATGCTGGCAATGAGAAAACTTTCATGCATCTAGTACTACAATTGCTGGACTTACCTCAACCTGATCAGACTGCTGACTCATTACAATCCCTCAGCATGGAGTTTGAGTCACTATTAAGAACATTCAGTCTTAAGGTTGATATAACCACTAGTGAGTGGATGGCCAAATTAGTCCTTCAACGAAAATTGTCCAGCGATATACTAGATGAATTATACACACACCAACATAACACCATCCTGACAGTACAGGACATCACTGAAGGTTTACATTCCATCATAAACAAACGACGGGCAAATGAGGAAATTAAAACCTCTTGCGAGCCTTCAGAAATAGAAAATAATAGTCAATTAAAGGGTAAAACAACTACCCCAAATAAACATCAGCCAATTACACTCACATCAAGTTGGAGAAAATCTGGCAATGCAGCAGAATCCTCCAAGCCTACTGTTACTAGTTCACCCAAACCGGTAACTTCCAAACGTGCAGTAGGCTGGGGGACATGTATGTTCTGCAAAAAGAAACATTCAACATAACGTTGTGCTAATTATCCAGACAGAGACACTCGTATTAAGCGACTCCAGGAATTAGGGAGATGTTCGAGGTGTCTCAAGTCACACAACATAGACTATTGTGATACCCAATTCAACACCTGCAACAGGTGTAGAAGAGGTAGGCACCATGCAGCACTGTGCAAATATACGAAATTAACGTATTCAAGACCCAAGGTGGAAGATAGCATTCCCACCACAGTACAGTACTGCAAGGTGCAACAAACAAAGAGTGTCCAATCGGCAGAGTCCAAAAGTAATGCGACTTTGCCTACTGCCCAAATTACCATCCAGAATAATAGGGCCAAGGTCCATACCCGTGGGTTAACTAAATTAAACCCCAATAAATCTGACGACTGATTTTGATACATTTATTATTTAATCAAGATGAATTCCATGGGCCTCAGTGTTTATATATCAATGACCAGTTACCTGAACAAGCTTCAAGTTATATCTAATGTCACTGATCTCACTGCAGTCCCTGAATCATACTTGACTGTAGTTCGTGATCACATTCAGTCTTCTGGGTTAAATAATATGTATTTAGGCTATAATTTTAGCCTTTCAAGAGTTAACAGGGAAATGAAATCGCATTAGACTTCTAACCCTTGTAACTCTAGTATGGGACATCCGTCCTGTACGAACAGACGCACAAATGTGTGATTACTAACAACTAACATCAATTTAATCTAATAATTCGAAGGAGGAGTATCGGTGTTCGTCTGTTCTAAATAGGACTTCGACCCATGAGCAGCCCCCCGGGGAATTATGTCGGAAAACCAGACACCATTTAATAATATTACATGCAATATGCAGATATTGTTGCTGCTGTTGTATACACAAGTTAACCCATAGAAAAGGTAGCTTGTAGTGAAATTTTCCGTCAATAGAAAATGGGATATCATTGCCACATAGTACTATAAATTCACCAGCTATTCTGTTGGGAATTATTCTTAAATACAGTAGTCTTTGGACTTATTACATCATAAAAACATCTCATTTGAATTAACTTAATTATCAGTATCAAAATAAAGTAAATGTGACCCTTCTATCAGTTACTGACATCTGAACATAGTGAGCCAGGAGCATCAGTAGTGAGAGAGGTCAGCCATTGTTAAGACCAGAGGCGCTGGGGAGCAAATTCCACTTCTATAATTTCTCTTGGACGAAGTGTTATGGAGATCAAATTGGTGTTCAACCATCATCAACACGCTGTCAACATAAACAAGGGATGTGTCTTACCGAAACCCGTTTATCTAATCATTTCTGGCCAGTTAATGTTTGGTAGATAAAGGGCGAACCGGTTAGCACAAGAAAGAACCTCTAAATACAGGTAATTAAGCCATAACTGGGATGTAGACACCAAATTATCCTCGAGAGAGGCTAGCTTCCATCACCCAAGTAACTAATGTACCAAGATTAATTCTTGCTTCCTCTTCTTGTTCCTGGCAAAGGGCACTAGCTGTAAAGCCGGACTCCTAATATATGACAGCTATATCAGAGAAAACATTGTACCCCTTATACCTGGTGGACTAAGCTGTACAATAAGATAAGGCACCTTCAATTTATATACTAATATATGTAGTTTAATACTGTAGTTTGATTGGTGTTACCTATCGTACGTTACGGCTCGTGACCCTACAGCAGCCAAACTTTAATTACGTCTAGGGATACGAGACAACTGCTGTTCTCAATAGCGAATCACCAGTATAACCCCTTGATAAGTAATGAGCACAATAATAAATCTTCCTTAGGACTGAAGAATAGATACACAATCTTATATAAAATTATATTAAATAAATCTCAATAGCAAACAGATGATTATATGGTCACAATATATCACATTAAAAATATCACTGTATCTTCCAGACATTAAATTAAAATTATTATATGTATGGCTATGACAGAACAAAAATGTATAACTTAACTCCCACTAGATGTTATCTCCCTGGTTCCAGATCAGCTACTGAATAAAATAACGCGGGAGTCAAAACACATTGCCTTGCCCCGCGAACAATTTGCCAAAGTTACAATATTTATTATTTCAACAATGGAGCAATACATTGTGACAAGAGTAATCTTAAACTAACTTAATGAATAATTAATACATATTGATATACAAACATAAGGTACTTAATTCTTTACATAGTAATTAAAATATGCATACAGAAGGGAATAATGGCATGCACACCCAGCAACGGACGATCCCACGACAATTTGCCAGATACAGCTCACTCAATTATTATTCACCTCTGTTACCCACATATGATCACATATAAATCATTAGTTCCCGTGGGAAAACTGAGCACACAAAGAAATAAAACAATCATTCCCACGATACGTTGGGCCTAACACCAACACTGTAACATGAATGTACGTTTGCATAGAACATATATAAGTATATCAATATACATGCTTGTAATTTACACACAATTATAAATGTACATATTAATATATTTACTTACGTATCTTATAGGAGTACGTAACACTTCCACCTCCAAGAAAAAAAATGCAATGGATTGAAGATCAATGGCATTTTTTCCGAAGTAAAAATGTTAAGTGAAAAGAAACATTTCATTTATGGTACATCAAAACTTCTTGACAAAGCATCAGCAATAACATTTTGTCTGCCTGGAATATGTTTGATTTCTACATTAAATTCCTGCAAAAACAATGACCAGCGCAGAATTCGTTGGTTCTTGACTTTCATCATATTTATAAAGATAAGGGGGTTGTGGTCTGTAAATACTAACACTTTGTTTCCTGATAAGTAAATCTCAAACTTCTTAATTGACAATATAAGACCCAACGCCTCCTTTTCTACCACGGAATAATTTCTCTGAGCTGCATTAAATTTTCTAGAATAATAATACACAGGATGCTCAATCTTGTCTAAACCAACTTGAATAAGCACAGCACCTATTCCAACATCTGACGCATCAATGTGTAATATAAACGGTTTATCAAATTGGGGACTAGCAAGAATAGGTGAGGTGGACAATATGCCCTTTAGGTTCTGAAAAGCATTCTGACAATCTTGTGTCCACTGAAACTTTACTTGCTTGCGTAACAAGTTTGTCAAAGGAGCAGCTACTGTTGAAAAATTTCTACAATAACGCCTATAGTATGCACACATACCAATAAACCGTTGGACTCCTTTCTTATTAGTTAACACTGGGTAGTCCACAATGGCTTGAATCTTATCTTGTAAGGGGATAATCTTACCTTGTCCTACCTCGTGTCCAAGATAAGTTATCGTACCTCTTGCCCAACTACACTTATTCATATTTATGGTTAACTTTGCGTTTTTCAACACTGTAAACAAGTTCTTAAGGCCTAAGAGATGATCTGCCCAATTCTTACTGTACAAAACAATGTCATCAAGGTAGGCCCTACAATCTGGCACATCCTTGAGTAAGAAATTCATGAGTCTTTGAAAAGTAGCAGGTGCATTTCTCAAACCGAATGGCATGACATTAAATTCATACGCACCATCAGGTGTAACAAAAGCAGTAACCTCTCTAGCATACTCTGTTAATGGAATTTAGTAATAGCCTTTTGACAAATCAAGCTTACTTACATATTCGGCATGTCCTATGGACTCAATACATTCCTCCAACAAGGGTAAAGGAAAAACGTCCACTGTAGTGTTCTTGTTCAGTTTCCTATAATCCACGCACAATCTCCAGGTTCCATCTGGTTTTGGCACTAACAAACACGGAGAGCTCCAAGTACTTTGACTTGGCCGAATGAAATCATGCTGGAGCAGATGTTCCACTTCTGCTTGTATAATTTTCCTCTTTTCGGGATTCACTCGGTACGGATGTTGTCGAATGGGGGTGCTGTCCAGGAGCTGAATGTCGTGTGTGATGAGATGGGTCTGGGTAGGAACCTCTCCAAACAGAGATGTATGGTTGTCCAGCAGAACCTGGAACTCATCACGTTGTTCCTCCTGTAAATGACATAGCATCTCCCTGCCATTGGAACTGGAACTGAGAAGTTGAATATTAACAACATGTCCCTCACTACAATTATCCTCAGGTGGTAACTCTTCCCGACTAAAACAAGCTACTACACCAGGTCCAACATAAGCTTTTAATCTGTTAATGTGTACAGTCATTTGGGGTTCTGAAAGATTAGGGCTAATTAGTTTATAAGTTAGGTCTCCCACCTTTTCTACCACTTGGTAGGGTCCGGCGAACTTATGGGACATGGAAGTCCCCATACGAGGTTTCAACACCAACACCAAATCTCCGACAGCAAAAGACCTGAGCTTAGCTTTGAACTTCCTGTCATATCTTACTTTCATGGCTTGTTGAGTCCTTCCCAGATGTTCTTTCGCCAACTCACGAGCCCGACACAACTTAGCCTTGACCTCACTCAAGTACAATCCACTCTGATGAACAGAGACATCTCCCAACAACTTTTCTTGTAGCATTTTAAGAGGACCTCTTACTTGGTGACCAAACACTAGTTCAAAGGGTGAACAGCCCAATGACTCTTGTAGCCCTTCTCTAGCAGCAAACAACACAAAGGGGAGATTCTCATCCCAATTACGTGGATGAGTTTCTCCGGTTGTCTTCAGCATTTGTTTTAAAGTCTGGTGGAAACGTTCAAGTCCACCTTGGCTTTGTGGATGATATGGACTGGATAATTTGTGCCGAATCCCTCGGGATTCGCAAAAAGTTCTGAAAACTTTAGAAACAAAATTTCCCCCATTGTCACTCTGAATAACTCTAGGCATTCCAAACAACGAAAAGAATCTTTCAAGACACTTGATGAGATTATGAGCCTTGGTATTCCGTAGAGCATAAGCTTCAGGAAATCTAGTAGTCATACACATGAGAGTGAACAAAAACATGTTACCCGATTTAGTCTTAGGTAAAGGACCTACACAATCAATTACAACATGAGTAAATGGTTCATCAGGAACTACAATAGGTTGCAATGGTGCTCTAGGTACAGATTGATTTGGTTTACCAACAATTTGACAGGGTATACAGTTATGACAATATCTGACCACGTCTTTCTTTAACTTTGGCCAGAAAAAATATTTACTTATCTTATGGTACATATTCGTGATACCTTGATGACCTCCCATGGGATCATCATGTGCAGCCTGCAGGACCTGCCTACGATAATCATTGGGGACAACGAGTTGGGTTCTAATCTCACAATCATCTGAAGAGGGAGTTCCCTTGGGTCTCCACCATCTCATCAGAAGTCGATCCTTGAAGAAGAAACCCGTCCCTTCCTCCAATGCATCAATATTATCAGGAGCCTCAGAAATACACTTACTTAAACTAGGATCAGTAGTCTGTACAACACTTAAGGGCAATGACTCAGACTCAGCAGCGAGCGGGCAAGAACCTAGTAGCTTGATCTCTTTTCCCGATTGATCAGAATAAAATGGAGTCATAGCTACTTCGGCCTCACTCTCGACAACTGGCGCACTGGAGACAAGCGGGCAAGGTACAGATAGTTCAGCCTCCTCACCTTCACTTTCCTTGTGATTTAGGTTCGGCGGGGCTTCTACTACGGCCTCACTCTCATCATCCAGTCGAGTCATAAAGGAATCCTCAAGATCCACCTCCCACTCCTTTACTGAAGGGGTCCTGGTCTTGGGAATAGCAACCTCAGTGAAGACAGGATTACTCTCACCTGTTTGTCCCATTGATCTAGTTACAACACAAGCAGGGTAAATAATATCATCATCTGCTTCTGGTTGAGCTAATACATTATGGGGTTTAGTTAACATGATGGGACACTTGGGCCCTACAACCATTTGGTTGCCAAAATCATTACCTAGAATAATGTCTACCCCAGGAATGGGCAGTTGTTTACTTACACCAACATTACACCATCCTGAAGTATAGTTAGAATCAAGGTTAACTTGCAATAAGGACACTGGTTGCACACTACCGGCAATACCTTGGAGAAGAACAACTTCACCCAGATCTCGGGTGTCAACATCATCAAGTACCTTCTGGGTAATAAGAGACTGTGAAGCTCCAGTATCACGGAGTAATTGAACAGTCTTATGTCTACCATTATTACATAATAAGGTACCTGTGGAAATATAGGGTTTGAATTCAGCCATCCAATTGGGACTGACTGTAATACATGAAGAATTAATAGGTTGCAATCCTTTACTCATAATAAGACCGGCTGGCCGTAGTTCAGGATGCAAACTAAAACATGAAGAAATCACATGCCCCCTTCTCTTACAATGGGTACAATGCTTGACAGTGGACACACTGGTAGAACCAACTGCCGGTTTAGAATTAGCATTACTAGGCTTAGATGATCCTGGCAATGGAGTAACCATCTTAGGGTTAGTAAGAGAAGAGTTCACGGGAGTAACTGTCGCACCAGGAGGAGACTTATACTGATAAGGAGTTCGGTGAGCATTAAAATTTACTCTACGACTAGACTTAGGTGAAGTGGCCGTAAACGGGGCCTTAGTCAACAACTCATGCTCATCCGCGAGCTTTGACAGCTCATCAATATCTGTTACATTCTTTTGTTCTGCCATAAAAGTAGACAACTGGTCTGGGAGACATGACAATACTTCTTCCATTATAAGAAGATTCTTTAGAGCATCAAAATCAGTGACTGCAAGTGACTTTAACCATCTGTTGCAAAAATTCGTCTTCTGACGAGTAAAATCTGCTATTGTCTGATCCCTTATCCTCCTTAGGTTTCTGAACTTTTGCCTGTGTGCCTCTGGATTTAACTGGTACGCATTTAGGATGCTTTTCTTTACAAATTCATAATCAAAACTATGAGCGTCAGGTAGGGATGTGAAAACCTCCTGACTACGCCCCTTAAATTGAGACTGCATAATGGCTACCCACTGATCCCTTGGCCAGTTCATACTGATGGCAATTTTATTAAAATGTGCAAAGAAAACCTCAGGATCCTCCTCATTGAACTTGGGCAACTCTATATACTTATTCATCCTGATGGGATTATTATCACTATTTATTGAAACATTACTAGTATTTCCATGCCCAGCTGCCATACGCTGTGATTCAAGCTTGAAGTTAGTGTCAGCCATTTGTTGTTGAATCTCTAATTGTTGCTTCTTTGTGGCTTCTATTTGCAACTGTACCGCAATTTCTAAACGCCTAGTCTCAAGCTCCCTTTGCTGAGCTTCAGCCTCTAATATTTGCTGTTGCTGTTGAGCTTCAATCTCTCTTTGACGAGCTTCAGCCTCTAATATTTTCTGTTCCTTTTGAGCTTCAAGCTTAGCATTGGCTATTTGCGCTTCTAACTCAAGACGCTTTAACGTCATCTGATCACTCGACTCCTCTCTTAACTCTTCTAGAATTTCTTCATCTAACTCCTCATTCTCAACAAAATGCGTCACAATGACTTTCAATATTTGGGCTTTAACCATTCTATTGTTGGCGGTCAAATCCAACTGATTTGCCATTTGTATTAACTCAGTCTTTTTAAGGTTCTGAATTCCTTCAAAGTCTGGGTGAGCCACCAACGCTGCAACTTTCTCCTCCATCGTTACTAACACTTGGCACTTGATTCACAACAATAATTAAAATAATGGCACTGCACTACACTTCACTGTAAAATTGTCACCACACTGAAAATTCGCTTGGCCTCACTGCACAAACAAAATATATAGGATGACTTACCTCAAAATCGTGAAACGTTGTTACTTGACACACAGGAAGGCTTGCTTGGCACATGGAATAGTTCTTAAGAAACACACAGACACTTGACACAATGGTACCTAGGAAGGCAAGGTTAGATTAGCATAGTTAAGTTAAAGTGGGAACAATATTTCCCGGCACAGGCCCCCATAACTCTTTGTTACCTATCGTACGTTACGGCTCGTGACCCTACAGCAGCCAAACTTTAATTACGTCTAGGGATACGAGACAACTGCTGTTCTCAATAGCGAATCACCAGTATAACCCCTTGATAAGTAATGAGCACAATAATAAATCTTCCTTAGGACTGAAGAATAGATACACAATCTTATATAAAATTATATTAAATAAATCTCAATAGCAAACAGATGATTATATGGTCACAATATATCACATTAAAAATATCACTGTATCTTCCAGACATTAAATTAAAATTATTATATGTATGGCTATGACAGAACAAAAATGTATAACTTAACTAAGAACATAAGAACATAAGAACAAAGGTAACTGCAGAAGGCCTATTGGCCCATACGAGGCAGCTCCTATTCTATAACCACCCAATCCCACTCATATACTTGTCCAACCCGTGCTTGAAACAATCGAGGGACCCCACCTCCACAATGTTACGCGGCAATTGGTTCCACAAATCAACAACCCTGTTACTGAACCAGTATTTACCCAAGTCTTTCCTAAATCTAAACTTATCCAATTTATATCCATTGTTTCGTGTTCTGTCCTGTGTTGATACTTTTAATACCCTATTAATATCCCCCCGGTTATGTCCATTCATCCACTTGTAAACCTCTATCATGTCACCCCTAACTCTTCGCCTTTCCAGTGAATGCAACTTAAGCTTTGTTAATCTTTCTTCATATGAAAGATTTCTAATTTGGGGAATTAACTTAGTTAATTTGGGGAATTAACTCCCACTAGATGTTATCTCCCTGGTTCCAGATCAGCTACTGAATAAAATAACGCGGGAGTCAAAACACATTGCCTTGCCCCGCGAACAATTTGCCAAAGTTACATTATTTATTATTTCAACAATGGAGCAATACATTGTGACAAGAGTAATCTTAAACTAACTTAATGAATAATTAATACATATTGATATACAAACATAAGGTACTTAATTCTTTACATAGTAATTAAAATATGCATACAGAAGGGAATAATGGCATGCACACCCAGCAACGGACGATCCCACGACAATTTGCCAGATACAGTTCACTCAATTATTATTCACCTCTGTTACCCACATATGATCACATATAAATCATTAGTTCCCGTGGGAAAACTGAGCACACAAAGAAATAAAACAATCATTCCCACGATACGTTGGGCCTAACGCCAACACTGTAACATGAATGTACGTTTGCATAGAACATATATAAGTATATCAATATACATGCTTGTAATTTACACACAATTATAAATGTACATATTAATATATTTACTTACGTATCTTATAGGAGTACGTAACAATTGGCTGCATATATATAAATTTAATATAAACCCCCCCTAATGTGTAAGGATCGATTTGTGAGATTATTGCAGAAATACAGTCCACTTAATATCATACCAATTGCTATCGAAATATATAAATTAACGTAAATATAAATTCTATATAAATTCATATAAATTAAATATAAATCTCACAGACCGGTTCCCACAAAGTGTTACTGGCCCTCAGGTAAATATAATTATATATATATATATATATATATATATATATATATATATATATATATATATATATATATATATATATATATATATATATATATATATATATATATATATATTAGTATATTTTGGTAGCAGTCTTTCCTGTAGACATATATTATTAAATATGACCGAAAAAGTAAGATTAATAATTCTAACACGAATTTTCTCAATCTTTCGTACATTACGCTTCACTGTTGGAGGTAAATCAAAAATCACTTCTCCAAAATTCATTTTTATTTCTAGTCTGACGCGACACAGGCGCGTTTCGTAAAACTTATTACATTTTCAAAGACTTCACAAATACACAACTGATTAGAACTTGCGTTTCCCTGATTTTATATCTACATTTGAGTGAGGTGGGAAGGGTGATGTGGCATTACATTTGAGTGAGGTGGGAAGGGTGATGTGGCATTAACACAAGACAGAACACTAGGGGATATTAATAGGGTATTAAAAGTATCAACACAAGACAGAACAGAAACAATGGGTATTGAATAGAAGTGTTTGTAGAAAGCCTATTGGTCCATATTTCTTGATGCTTCTATATTGGAGCGGAGTCTTGAGGTGGGTAGAATATAGTTGTGCAATAATTGGCTGTTGATTGCTGGTGTTGACTTCTTGATGTGTAGTGCCTCGCAAACGTCAAGCCGCCTGCTATCGCTGTATCTATCGATGATTTCTGTGTTGTTTACTAGGATTTCTCTGGCGATGGTTTGGTTATGGGAAGAGATTATATGTTCCTTAATGGAGCCCTGTTGTTTATGCATCGTTAAACGCCTAGAAAGAGATGTTGTTGTCTTGCCTATATACTGGGTTTTTTGGAGCTTACAGTCCCCAAGTGGGCATTTGAAGGCATAGACGACGTTAGTCTCTTTTAAAGCGTTCTGTTTTGTGTCTGGAGAGTTTCTCATGAGTAGGCTGGCCGTTTTTCTGGTTTTATAGTAAATCGTCAGTTGTATCCTCTGATTTTTGTCTGTAGGGATAACGTTTCTATTAACAATATCTTTCAGGACCCTTTCCTCTGTTTTATGAGCTGTGGAAAAGAAGTTCCTGTAAAATAGTCTAATAGGGGGTATAGGTGTTGTGTTAGTTATCTCTTCGGAGGTTGCATGGCTTTTCACTTTCCTTCTTATGATGTCTTCGATGAAACCATTGGAGAAGCCGTTATTGACTAGGACCTGCCTTACCCTACAGAGTTCTTCGTCGACTTGCTTCCATTCTGAGCTGTGGCTGAGAGCACGGTCGACGTATGCGTTAACAACACTCCTCTTGTACCTGTCAGGGCAGTCGCTGTTGGCATTTAGGCACATTCCTATGTTTGTTTCCTTTGTGTAGACTGCAGTGTGGAAACCTCCGCCCTTTTCCATGACTGTTACATCTAGAAAAGGCAGCTTCCCATCCTTTTCCGTCTCGTAAGTGAAACGCAGCACGGAACTCTGCTCAAATGCCTCCTTCAGCTCCTGCAGATGTCTGACATCAGGTACCTGTGTAAAAATGTCGTCAACATACCTGCAGTATATGGCCGGTTTCAAGTTCATGTCGACTAAGACTTTTTGCTCGATGGTACCCATGTAGAAGTTTGCAAACAGGACACCTAGGGGAGAACCCATGGCGGGTTCTCCATTCTCCATTATATTGGAGGTTCTCCATTATATGGAGGACCTATGGCAATTCCACGACCAAGAGATGGCTTCCTGAACCTTGCAGGAATTAACCTCACTGAGGACCAAGTCACTCTCCTAAATCTGGGCATAAACTGTCATGTTATGTCCAGACCGAGTGAAATGGCCCGGAAAGTAGAGTTGGAAATTCTGTTGGACGACATATTCGACCTCGAGACACAAAAGAAGGTCACTACCAAAGATACCTTACAAGCAGAACTTATTGCAGAAGGAGGAAAGAATCGAGGCAACTACAGAAGCACCATACTGTCCCCCGAGCTTAAAGCGGCAGCTAAAAGCCTTCGTGAGAACAAGGAGATAGTTGTCAGGAGAGGTGACAAGTCGCCAATATATGTCATTCTTAAAAAAGACGAATATCTGGCGAAAATGAACATCATACTCTCTGACCAAACTAAGTTCCAAAGGGTAACGAAGGACACTACAGCCGAATTAAAAGCAAAGGTCAACAAACTGATCGAAACTGTGAACGCCAAGAAATCCGGACTCCACCTGCCAAAGATCATTGGGGAATATAAACCTGGATATGCGTATGGAAATGTCAAGACGCACAAGCCTGGAAACCCACTTCGGCCAATCATTAGCCAGATACCCACACCCACGTACAGACTGGCGAAGCGACTCAACGGCCTGCTGACTCCTTATGTTCCTTGCGCCTTCAGCCTGAAGTCTCCAAAGGAATTTGTGGACTTACTGCGGGGCGCACGGGCCACAGGGATAAGAGCCTCGTTGGACGTAGAATCGCTGTTTACCAACGTACCTGTGGACGAGACAATCGGAATGATAGCCGACAGAGTGTATCGTGATCCAGCCTGTACTCCTCTTGACATGCCAGAAAGTATTCTGAGGAAACTACTCCAAGCTTGTACTAAAGAGGCACCCTTCTTGAGCCCGGATGGGCACATGTATAAGCAAGTAGATGGGGTCGCCATGGGTTCTCCCCTAGGTGTCCTGTTTGCAAACTTCTACATGGGTACCATCGAGCAAAAAGTCTTAGTCGACATGAACTTGAAACCGGCCATATACTGCAGGTATGTTGACGACATTTTTACACAGGTACCTGATGTCAGACATCTGCAGGAGCTGAAGGAGGCATTTGAGCAGAGTTCCGTGCTGCGTTTCACTTACGAGACGGAAAAGGATGGGAAGCTGCCTTTTCTAGATGTAACAGTCATGGAAAAGGGCGGAGGTTTCCACACTGCAGTCTACACAAAGGAAACAAACATAGGAATGTGCCTAAATGCCAACAGCGACTGCCCTGACAGGTACAAGAGGAGTGTTGTTAACGCATACGTCGACCGTGCTCTCAGCCACAGCTCAGAATGGAAGCAAGTCGACGAAGAACTCTGTAGGGTAAGGCAGGTCCTAGTCAATAACGGCTTCTCCAATGGTTTCATCGAAGACATCATAAGAAGGAAAGTGAAAAGCCATGCAACCTCCGAAGAGACAACTAACACAACACCTATACCCCCTATTAGACTATTTTACAGGAACTTCTTTTCCACAGCTCATAAAACAGAGGAAAGGGTCCTGAAAGATATTGTTAATAGAAACGTTATCCCTACAGACAAAAATCAGAGGATACAACTGACGATTTACTATAAAACCAGAAAAACGGCCAGCCTACTCATGAGAAACTCTCCAGACACAAAACAGAACGCTTTAAAAGAGACTAACGTCGTCTATGCCTTCAAATGCCCACTTGGGGACTGTAAGCTCCAAAAAACCCAGTATATAGGCAAGACAACAACATCTCTTTCTAGGCGTTTAACGATGCATAAACAACAGGGCTCCATTAAGGAACATATAATCTCTTCCCATAACCAAACCATTGCCAGAGAAATCCTAGTAAACAACACAGAAATCATCGATAGATACAGCGATAGCAGGCGGCTTGACGTTTGCGAGGCACTACACATCAAGAAGTCAACACCAGCAATCAACAGCCAATTATTGCACAACTATATTCTACCCACCTCAAGACTCCGCTCCAATATAGAAGCATCAAGAAATATGGACCAATAGGCTTTCTACAAACACTTCTATTCAATACCCATTGTTTCTGTTCTGTCTTGTGTTGATACTTTTAATACCCTATTAATATCCCCTAGTGTTCTGTCTTGTGTTAATGCCACATCACCCTTCCCACCTCACTCAAATGTAATGCCACATCACCCTTCCCACCTCACTCAAATGTAGATATAAAATCAGGGAAACGCAAGTTCTAATCAGTTGTGTATTTGTGAAGTCTTTGAAAATGTAATAAGTTTTACGAAACGCGCCTGTGTCGCGTCAGACTAGAAATAAAAATGAATTTTGGAGAAGTGATTTTTGATTTACCTCCAACAGTGAAGCGTAATGTACGAAAGATTGAGAAAATTCGTGTTAGAATTATTAATCTTACTTTTTCGGTCATATTTAATAATATATATATATATATATATATATATATATATATATATATATATATATATATATATATATATATATATATATATTGTGACGATAATCTCCTTCAAGAGATTGAGCCTGCTCTTCCCTCCACAATTACGTCGTTGAAATTATATAAAACTACTATGGAAGAAATGTCCAACAACGACAACAACACCAGCAAGGTTTGCCAGAGCGCAAAACGTTGCAGCCAGAGACACCTGTTCGGACTCAAACCGCCAAACTACCTGTTGATCGCTACCGGCTCCGCTGATTGGTCGCCGGTCTGGCTGCACCTGCACTCGCCCCCCCATACTACTTGATGTCTGGGGTCGCCACGACCTCAGACCTCAGAATATTCTGTGCTTTCGTGGTTACCACTCCTCCCGGCTAGACGTTAGCGTGTACTGAGAGAGGTGGTAGCTTTAAGCCAATATTCCAGCACCTTCCCTTTATTTTGTGTTGCACTTCTTGTTATTTTATCTTAACGTAACTTTTCATTGTGTCATTTAATTATTCTTACTATTTTGATTGATTGATTTTATTATAAGAATTTGTTTGTCCATTTTTTCATGTTTTGATTTATTTAACGTAATTAAAATTTCATTGTTAAAATTTACTTGTGTTTTGTGTGTCTTCTCCTTACCTTACCACAGACGAAGTTCCAGTTTTCTATTTTTTTTTTATAACTATGTGACGAGGCCATACCCCTAGCCTTAAACAGCCGAACACCAACGCGTTACCGTCACAATATATATATATCACAGTAGAGCAGATCATAAACCTTACTGATATGGTTTATGATAAACCTTACTACTTTATTAACCTTAGTAAACAAATATAAAAAGTGTCATCAAAGTATAAACACCAAACCATACCTATGCCTTACTTTACATCAAATTCTTATTATAGTAATATTAATTTACATTTAGAGTGAGAAAAAAAAAAGATCTTCAATATTAGGATTGATGAAAGCGTGACTGGGATCGGCGGCCTCTTGGACGAGCCTAGCCTATGGATAGGTTGCTCAAATGATCCAGAGAAAAATAATTGCCAACAGAACTTAAATACCTAGCATGACCTTGGCTTAACTGTGCATAATATATATTAACATTTATTTATATAAATAAAATACAATTGTTTGAAACAGAACGTTAAAATTGGTAAATTCGTGTTAGGTGGATCGGTTCTTGGAAAAGCATGGCCGGAAAATGGGTTGATCACATGGGTGCTAATTGATGAAGATTAAGCCACCAGTGCGGTCTGCTGCATGATGCGAGCAAGACGTGTTGCTCCGCATCTTCGTGTTTGCACGTGGCTGCTGCAGCTGGATATTGTGAATTTCTTCTAGACTGTTGCAGTGATACAGTGCCTTTGTGTGTAGAGCAGGGGTGGGCAACCTCTGGCATGCGTGCCAAACTTGGCACGCCGATGACTTGTCTCTGGCGCGCAAGAGCATAGGTTACTCTAAGCACAGATGCAAGCACATGTTACCCTAAGCACAGACAAAAAAAAAACTACTTTCCTTGGGGTATAAGCTTACATGCCATGACAGTATATGTACGTCCTGGTGGTGAAGAGGTTTAAGCTCTACGAAGCTAAAGAGGTCTCAAGAAAAAGAAGTTGATCTTGTTGCCATAGTTACCTTCTTTTTTTGTCATCGATCATGCCGATGTATGATGATTCCCCTCTATTTACTTTGGCTCATATTTTATGTAATAAGCCTTTCTAACCTAAAGGCTGCACCCATAACCGTAGTGTACACTGACAATCATATCTGTGAAGGCAAAATACGCCATGCCTGCCCACCTTTAAAAATTAATTTCGTAAACTTTGAATTTAAACCCCCACAACATCTCCCCCCCCCCCTAAACCTCATGTGTTTGAATGCCGCCCGACTTCAGTTTGACGCATATTAATTAAATTCACTTTACTATCTAAATCTAAAGCATCTTCACCTTCGAAAGCTAAAGAAAGATAAGAATTCTTATGCTCTCCCCTTCTCTCCATTGACGGCCGTAATATAACCAGTGAAATCAATAGTCCCCCACCCCCATGAAGTCCCCGTAATGAACACATGTTCAGACGATCTCAGACTCGTAACTCTCTCTCGCAGTCTTGCTTCGTAGTGTTTCTCACAGTTGCTCACTTGCCTCCTCCCCGAGAAGAAGGTGAGTACTTCATCTCCAGGTGAAAAATATTCCCCTTATAAATCAATAACTTTGTGAAACTCAATATCATTGTAAGAATAGTCTTAATCCTTAAATTCACATGTACTCGCTCGCCTGCTCCCTAAGAACAGAGCTGACGTAAGCAAGATGTCACCGACTCAACGATGTTTCGCCACAACACACCACACAAACACACAAAAACGGGTTTTGTCTATCGAACCAAGTGAAGTCTTATAAACTCTTGGCATAAGTACTCAATGCCTAGGAAGTAGTGTCTTTGTGATAAGCGGCTGCTGGTGTTGTTTCTGGAATTATGTAAAATAAAGAAAACCCTCTAATTTTCATAAAAGAAAAAAAAATTCTCTGAAGATATTTATTATGTTCATTGTCTCGTCACGCTTACCTCAAACATTGGCTTATTAAACTTATTGATTGGTATTAGAATAAACGTACGTATACTTTACTACAAAGTTTGTGTGTGCTATAATATTAACAGGAAATAAATAATTCTTTAAATACTCGCATTTCAGTAGAAGTAGACTAATTCATTTCTCGTCACTGCACTCCACAACGACAACACAATCCGTTATCATTGCTATTCATTGGAGTTACTCATCATATACTATTTTGACTTACTTTTGATCTTCCTTCTCTTCCATGCATATCAATATATTACTTATTTTAGTTTCATGCCCTTTACATATTGTACAGAATGTCACCACCACCAGCTAAGAAACGATATCAGTCAAATGAAGAGGATATTAGAGAATTTAAGGAATACTGGACTGAAAAGTTTGGCATGATTAAGAAGGATGATAAAGCTTTATGCATTTTCTGTTCTTACACAGTTGTTTGTAGAACTTCTTCTGTAAAGAGACATTTTGAAAATGTTCATAAGAACTTAAGCAATAAAACTGAGGGGGAACAAAGAGAATTAATTTCTCGTGAACTGAGGAAGACAAAAACACAAGCTGAAACTTTTATGAATTATATTTCAGGTAGGCCCAGTTCCAACTTAGTTGCTGCTAGTTTTGAAGTTTCAAAAGTTATTGCCCAACACGGAAAGCCTCTCTGTGATGGGGAGTATATTAAAGAAGCTTGGCTAGAATGTGCACCTTTTCTTTTTGACAACTTTTCAGAAAAGAAAAAGATTATTCAGCGCATTAAAGATTTGCCTGTGAGTAGGAAAACAGTTAAGGATAGGATACTTAAGTTGGAAAGAAATGCAGCTGAACAATTGACAAAAGATTTGTCTTCATGCAAGTTTTTTTCTATTTGTGTTGATGAAAGTACAGACATTACATCATCAGCTAGGCTAGCCATATATTCTAGATTTTGTAGGGGTGATGAAGTATGTGAAGAGATGGTTGCTCTTGCATCACTACCTGAGCGTACTACCGGGGCTGAAATATGTAAAACAGTTGTGAACGAATTCTCTACTCGGCAAATTGACATTTCAAAAGTAGTATCCGTCACAACAGATGGTGCCCCAAACATGACTGGTGAGAAGGCAGGATTTGTAAATCTGTTTGCAAAAAGTGTTGGTCATCCACTGATTGGCTTCCATTGCATCATACATGAGGAGGCTTTATGTGCAAAAGCTGGCCTAAAGGAACTGCAAGAAGTGATGCAAACAGTTACCAAGGTTGTTAATTACATTTGTGGTCGGCCTTTAAATAAAAGACAATTTCAAACTCTACTGGATGAGGTAGAATCTGTGTATAAAGGACTGAAAATGTACAACCATGTTCGTTGGTGTTACCACCCTTGAGACTAAATAAGGTTCTTCTCCCCGCAGTGCAATAAAGAAAATAATAAATCGGCCTTGCCAACAACTGTCTAGGGGTAAATATAAATCACTGCATAAAATGGAGAACAATATATTTCTGCTAAGGGGGACAATCATAAAAAAAACACTTAAATGTATCAATAATAACCAGAAATATTCTTCAGCATGCAAATCATAGAATAACCTCCTTATTGAGACATGAGCACTATCACTAAGACATGGATTAATTAGAGAGATATATACAATATGACCCAACCAGATAATTAACATTTATATGGGCTAAAATAACAGTGACCAATGACTTAACTTAAACCATGACTCCTCATGACCGCTGCCGCCACGCTTCTGCCCACGCCTTGGACCGCAGGCCAAGCGTCTACCAAAAAATCAACTAACCGTCCACACAAAACATTGTGGAAAATCTAATAATAAAACGCAGCACTAATATTCAAAACATTGTTAAACTAAAGAATAGTAAACACTGTTACAACATTCTATATAATAATACAGAAACCAAATATGGGCATAATTTAAGGTGAAACTATAAACACTCAATTGACAACAATGTTCCCACACTGGCCATATCCAAATATGGTCAACCGCCCACACGGATAAACTACATGAGAAATTAACACCAAAAGCCTCACACAATATAATGTAACTCATGCACACTACTGCATGCTATAATATATATATATATATATAACATACAAATCTTATATCATACAACTAGATGCTATATTAAAGAACAAGACAATAAAGTAATATGAGAATCAAGAGTAATGCAGAATCCTAGTGAGATTCGTAACAGTTGGCTTAGCAGAGGCTTGGTTCTGAAACGATTTATTGAATGCTTAGATGAGATAAAGCTCTATTTGAACGACAACAAGTGTCATACCATGAATTTTCTGACATCGTGTGGGTTTGTAAACTGATGTTTTTTGCAGATTTTTGTGAACATTTAAATGAATTGAATATTAAGTTACAGGGCTCTGGTAAGACACTTGATGTTATGTTTTGTTACATAAAAGCTTTTGAAATGAAGCTTAAAGTTTTTAAGAGGGATGTAGATAATGAGAGATTTAGATACTTTCCAAACCTAAAGAGGTACATCAGTGATCTAAAAGATGACAGAACAGACCACAAATGTCTTCAAAAGCTGTTTGTAAACATTATCGAGTCAACAGTTTGGCAGTTCTCTACAAGATTTGCCAAATTCAAAGAACTGGAAGACACAGTAAAGTTCATCAAGTTTCCAGACAGCATCAAAATGGATGAACTAAACTTGCAAATGTTTTCATGGATAGACATGGATGATTTTGAGATGCAGTTGATTGAATTTCAGAGTAGCTCAATTTGGAAGCAGAAATTTGTTGACCTTAGAGTTGACTTGGAAAATATTGAAAGAGAGAGATTAGAAATGAAAGTAACAAAGAGAAATGCGGAAAACGAAGTATTAAGGACTTGGAATACTATTCCAGAAAATTATGTCTGTTTAAAAAACCTTGCAACAGCATTGTTAACCATGTTTTCGTCTACATATGCTTGCGAATCTTTGTTCTCAATTATGAACTTTGTTAAGTCTCGTAACAGGAGTAGCATGACAGATGAAACTAGCGCCGCATGCATATCTCTCAATGTTACTAAATATAAACCCGATGTAAAATCTGTCATCAGTTATGCAGCAGCAGAAGTCTCACTGACAGTATATAAAAGGAGTCAACAAGTTTTTTATCTGTTGTATTCTATTAAAGTCACAAAAGCTTAAAGGCTGTTGAAATGTACTTCTGAAGGTTAAATAAATTTTTGTTTTCTGTTTTTTATACTGTTTTATTGCACTGAGGTAATTTATTATTTTTTCGTTTAAAAAGTTCTTAAGAGATACGAAATATGTTCTAAAAAAAATGGTTGGCACGTGGAAAAAGTTTGTGTCAGAGACTTGGCTGATTTTGGCACGCACTCTCAAAAAGGTTGCGCACCCCTGGTGTAGAGGAAATGGCTGAGGCGGTCTGCATAAGTGATGGACGATTCTGCACCACTGGGCCTGGAGAGTGTGACAGTGGGGATGATACTAGGCCGTATCAAGCAGTAGTGAACAGACATAAAGGGCGAAATATTCACAGACAGCGAGACGGAGACAGTGAGGATGAAATAATAAAGAGACCAAAAAATGAAGCCCTATTCAGCAGGACGCGGGAGATGCAGACTAATGGAAGGAAGAGGCTGTTGTTCCCTACAGCGTGTCAACTGAACTTTCATCAAAAGCTGGAGTGGACGTTTCGTTTGACTAAAGAGCTTTTTTTTTAATATGAACCACTATTCAAGGAGGGTGCTCACCGGCCCTACATAACGGTTGGGACAGAAGAGGTCGTGGAACACCTAACGACGGATGGGTTTGAGAATATTGTGATGGTTACTCCTGAAGAAGGTATGATGCACACCAAGGTCATAGTTTTTAAGTATCCAACTTATTTGGATCCTGATTATCTTCTTCTCAACAATGATAGTGTTGTTTGGGCAAAGAGGAACAGTGTTCGTGGTGAAAAATAAAGCCAGGTTGTTGCCTTGGTAAAGGGTGAGGCTCCAGAAAGCATTTTTGATATGGACTAGGCTACAGGAAAGTTGCAAAATACATTGAGGAGCCCATATTATGCATGAAGTGTTCTCGTTGGGGACATATGGCTTCGAAATGCCAGATTGATCCCAGGTGTCGGTACTGTGGTAAGAAACACGACTCTCGAGAGTGTAGAGTCAAGATTAAAAACGGTGAAAAAATCGTCCCATCTTGTTGCAATTGTCGAGGCAGCCACAATGCTGGTTCCTACCTATGCCGCATGAAGCCTCATCTGAGAGACTCTAGGACGGGTCCTACAAGCAGGATAGATGAATCCTCGAAGGAAGGAAAGAGATTGTGCAGCAGGAACATGGAGGAAACAGCTGCCAATGACAGCCCCAATGAACAATGTGTGGGAGAAAGGAACGGAGACAATTAAGGCGAGCCTAGGGAAAGTAGGTAATGCAGTTGAAAAAATTAAACCTTGTAGAGACAAGGTTCAGGACAATATAGTGTACTCTGAGGTTGGTACTCAAATATTGGAATATCTAAAAATAGCTAGACAAGAGGATTGACGCATTAGAAAAATTAGCTATGGAGGGTAGACGGGGTGAAGATGGTGGTGAAAGAGGACGTGAAATAGAAAGCGAAACAGGACGTGAAATGGAAAGTGAAACAGGACGTGAAATGGAAAGTGAAACGTGCGTAGAAGAAAGTAAGGCAGAACATGACAAGTTCAAGTATGTTAATTGAGATAAGAAAGAAATACATCTCAAAGGGATAGAGTAGCTTAGGCTATTTCTACCCCCCTACAATATTGCCAACAGCATTTAGTGTTCCCAGGCGATCACTCATCCAAGTACTAACCAAACCCAACGTTGCTTAACTTCGCTGATCGGACGAGAAGCGGTGTTCTCAACGTAGTATGGCCGTTGGCCAGAACATGACGTATTGATGATAGAGGATAGTCAGGAAAATGAACTTTCTAGTAGTGTTAGCGGTGTTCAACCTTCTGTAGTGACAAATGTTGAAACAAAGGTTAAAGTAAAACGGCATACAGAATTAAAAGAAATAGATATGAATAATATTATCTTTGATGTTAGTAGCTGTTGTGCAAGTGAGGAGAAAGCAAAAATGTTACAGTGTTGGGGGAGAGTGTCTAAGAAACTCTCGTATCTCATGGAATGTGACAGACAGGGCAAAGGTAGTTTTATTATTACTCATGGATGAAAGTAGAGTGAGGATATTATCTTGAAACGTTAATTGGTTAAAAACTAGTGCGGTGGATGTACACAATTATACTCTTAGAGAGTACTATATTAACCTGAAATGTTAAATGGGATTCTATGTGTGCCCCCTTGAGGGACTTGAAGTAGGGGGGGGGGGGTTAGAAATAGCCTAAGCTACTCTTTGAGATGTATTTTTTTTTTACTTGTCTCAATAAACATACTTGTACTTGAAAGAACATTATGTATTAGAGTGTCAACTTATTGATAACTATAGAAATAAGGAAATAAGTAGTGTACCACATCAAATTGTTTGGATGTGTGATAATGGTATGATAGACAAAGTATTTAGGAGCTAAAAGAATTTTGCCTCAATGAGTAAGCCACCCAAGAGGTGGCATGGGCATGAATAGCCCGAAAGTGGTAGATTTTTTTGGAGTGAATGTGATAAGGGTATTGTTGTGACCTTGTCTTATATATTCATATTGAGTTGCCCGCCTGGCAAACCAAATAAATGTATGGTTCTTTTCATTTAATCTGGCTAATGTAATTTATTTAATTTGGTTTTGTTCGGTTGGTTGGTTAAGTTAGGTGTGGTATGGGTTGGTTTAGTTCAGTTCTAGTCCGGTTTAATTAGTTACATAGATTAAGTTTGGTAGATTTTTGGGGGGGGAGGGGGGGGGGGGGGTTTGGTTAGGTTGGCTAGGCTTGGTGGAACGTGGCCGGTTGACTCAACAGTAATTTTTTGTTTTCATTTAATAAAGTACAATTTTGTATGCAAATAAGCAGCCCATCCTCATGTTCTGATAGTACTTATGGTAACAATGTGGAACATCGTACATTTATTGACGCAATACACAATTAGAAAGTAGAATTTGGACAAACCAGAAAAGGTTGTGCATTTATGTTGTTAATAAACCTAACCCTAACCTATCTTAGGCCTAATACAGGCTATCTAAGGCCTAATATAGTACATATATGTGCTGTGCTAAGCCAAGGAATATTTAAATTTGGTTTTATTTTTTTTTCCGGACTATATAAAGAGAGTAGTGCCAAATTTATCTACGTCAATATATGCACGATGGTCCATATAAATACAAAAAAGTACTGTCTAAACAGGAGGATGGGATGATGTACGAAACATTTGGGCCAACAGTTGCCTCCTGCGGGTAGTCTATCATAGCATTTAAATTTGAAGGAATATGCATCCATTTTAATCATAACCTAAAACAATATACAAACTAATACAAGTTTCCAGTTTCCATGCTTTAAATAAATTGTCACAGACTAAATATATTTTCAAGTTTCATAAAGGAAATTTTGTAACGAATTAACTTGTTTCGGGTAATTTACAAGGGAAGCAAATCTGCTCTAGCAATGTTGGCAGACATTGCTGGAGCAATGTCTGCCTACAATGGCACACACACACATACACACACACACACACACACTGACAGAAATCAGTTTATGACTGATAGAAAAATGAGGGCAGTGATCAGAGGCAATGTATCGGACTGGAGAAATGTCACAAGTGGAGTACCACAGGGTTCAGTTCTTGCACCAGTGATGTTTATTGTGTACATAAATGATCTACCAGTTGGTATACAGAATTATATGAACATGTTTGCTGATGATGCTAAGATAATAGGAAGGATAAGAAACTTAGATGATTGTCATGCCCTTCAAGATGACCTGGACAAAATAAGTATATGGAGCATCACTTGGCAAATGGAATTTAATGTGAATAGATGCCATGCTATGGAATGTGGAATAGGCGACCATAGACCGCACGCAACCTATATATTATGTGAGAAATCTTTAAAGAATTCTGATAAAGAAAGAGATCTAGGGGTGGTTCTAGATAGAAAACTATCACCTGAGGACCACATAAAGAATATTGTGCGAGGAGCCTATGCCACGATTTCTAACTTCAGAATTGCTTTTAAATACATGGATGGCGATATACTAAAGAAATTGTTCACGACTTTTGTTAGGGCAAAGCTAAAATATGCAGCGGTTGTGTGGTGCCCATAATTTTTTTTTTTTTTTTTTGAGATATATACAAGAGTTGTTACATTCTTGTACAGCCACTAGTACGCGTAGCGTTTCGGGCAAGTCCTTAATCCTATGGTCCCTGGAATACGATCCCCTGCCGCGAAGAATCGTTCTTAAGAAGCACATCAACAAACTGGAAAAGGTGCAAAGACATGCTACTAAGTGGCTCCCAGAACTGAAGGGCAAGAGCTATGAGGAGAGGTTAGAGGCATTAAATATGCCAAAACTAGAAGACAGAAGAAAAAGAGGTGATATGATCACTACGTACAAAATAGTAACAGGAATTGATAAAATCGATAGGGAAGATTTCCTGAGACCTGGAACTTCAAGAACAAGAGGTCATAGATTTAAACTAGCTAAACACAGATGCCGAAGAAATATAAGAAAATCCACTTTTGCAACCAGGGTAGATGGTTGGAACAAGTTAGGTGAGAAGGTGATGGAGGCCAAGACCGTCAGTAGTTTCAAAGCGTTATATGACAAAGAGTGCTGGGAAGACGGGACACCACAAGCGTAGCTCTCATCCTGTAACTACACTCAGGTAATTACACACACACACACACACACAGTCTTGGGTCAGCCTTGATAGGGAGCAGACGTGTTGGGTCAGCGGTCCGCGTATACGAGGGAATAATAGGGGTCAAGGGAGCGGGTGTACTGTGCAGTGAGAATCGGGACAGTGTAAATTGAACAGTGGCATTGTAATGCAACACATTGATCACATCTCGTGGTGAAATATCTTAGTGCATTTAGAGAAGATAGCTAGTGAAGATAGACTTCTTGAGGCAGCATCAGTCGCATCAGCCGGGACGCAAGTGGAGACCTAAAGACCTCACAGGATTACGACGACACGCCGTGTATTCGCCTAGAGTGCTTGCGCGGGGGCTGGCTGGTAAGTGTCTCTCATAAGTCTCCAACAGTGTGCAAGGTTTATATAACATCATATCATAGACATTATTGCATTCCATTCATTAATACAATCGTAAGTGGTAGTAAGGTAACAGGGAAAGCAACTGTGAGCTCACTGGGAACCCAGATAAGCCGCTAATCCCCCAGCCGTAGTCTGAAGACAACACCTCACCCACCTCCTCTTAACCCCCATCTCACTCTCCCAACACACTCCCCCCCACCAACTCCTCCTACCACTGACTACACGTACACAAACACACACACACACACACACACACACACACACACACACACACACACACACACACACACACACACACACACACACACACACACACACACACACACACACACACACACACACAGGGGGCCTCGTAGTCTGGTGGATAGCGCGCAGGACTCGTAATTCTGTGTCGCGGGTTCGATTCCCGCACGAGGCAGAAACAAATGGGCAAAAGTTTCTTTCACCCTAAGTGCCCCTGTTACCTAGCAGTAAATAGGTACCTGGGAGTTAGTCAGCAGTCACGGGCTGCTTCCTGGGGTGTGTGTGTGTGTGTGTGGTGTGGGAAAAAAAAAAAAAAAAAAAAAAAGTAGTTAGTAAACAGTTGATTGACAGTTGAGAGGCGGGCCGAAAGAGCAAAGCT
The DNA here is from genome assembly GCF_040958095.1 of Procambarus clarkii. Taxonomy (NCBI): domain Eukaryota; kingdom Metazoa; phylum Arthropoda; class Malacostraca; order Decapoda; family Cambaridae; genus Procambarus; species Procambarus clarkii. Next base: position 19,817,277 of record NC_091194.1, read on the forward strand.
CAACCCCAGCAAAAACACAACTAGTAAACACACACACACACACACACAGAAGAGGAAGACTTTCTTTGGAAGACAGAAGAGTTAGGGGGGACATGATCACCACATTCAAGATTCTCAAGGGAATCGACAGGGTTGATAAAGATAGGCTATTTAACACAAGGGGCACACGCACTAGGGGACACAGGTGGAAACTGAGTGCCCAAATGAGCCACAGAGATATTAGAAAGAACTTTTTTAGTGTCAGAGTGGTTGACAAATGGAATGCATTAGGAAGCAATGTGGTGGAGGCTGACTCCATACACAGTTTCAAGTGTAGATATGATAGAGCCCAATAGGCTCAGGAACCTGTACACCTGTTGATTGACGGTTGAGAGGCGGGACCAAAGAGCCAGAGCTCAACCCCCGCAAGCACAACTAGGTGAGTACACACACACAGGGGCCTCGTAGCCTGGTGGATAGCGCGTAGGATTCGTAATTCTGTGGCGCGGGTTCGATTCCCGCACGAGGCAGAAACAAATGGGCAAAGTTTCTTTCACCCTGAATGCCCCTATTACCTAGCAGTAAATAGGTACCTGGGAGTTAGTCAGCTGTCACGGGCTGCTTCCTGGGGTGTGTGTGTGTGTGGTGTGGGGAAAAAAAAAAGAAAAAAAAAAGTAGTTAGTAAACAGTTGATTGACAGTTGAGAGGTGGGCCGAAAGAGCAAAGCTCAACCCCCGTAAAAACACAACTAGTAAACACACACACACACACACACTTTATCCTACCCCCCTTTCTCTCTTCTTCTGTAGCATACCAGATATTTCCCCCCCCAACCCCCAAAACCCTCCCACACAGTGGGGCCCCCTTCATCTCCCTCACCCTCACCCACCACCTGACCACCTGACCTGAAGTGACCATCCCTGCCCCCCTCCCATACAATCTCCCTCTTCCCCCCCACCCCACTGCCCTCTTTCTCTCTCGTCCTCTCTGTTCTGCTCTCTCTCTCTCTCTCTCTCTCTCTCTCTCTCTCTCTCTCTCTCTCTCTCTCTCTCTCTCTCTCTCTCTCTCTCTCTCTCTCTCTGCCCCCCCTCTCTGCACCCCCCCCGCCTAACCCTATCAAAACATATCAGGGAAAGGGACAAAATGGCAGGAGGATGCAACAGGGACACAGGGAATAGTCAAAATGACCAAATGAAGGAAATGTTAACCCAAATTCTGGAGGAATTCAGGAGGGAGATGCATGAAATGAGGATTACGATTAACAACCTGCAAAGTGAGCTGACATCAGCAAGGGAGGAGATCAAATCCCTCACAGAGAAAAATAAAGAGGCCGAGCATCAGATTATCATCCAAAGGGAAGGTGGGAATGTTGCACTGGAAGGAAATGCCTCTGTACCTGAAACGTTTGCGGAAAGACTGAGAAAGAGCTCAGAAGCAATGGACAGAGTGAGGGAGGTAGCCATGCAATCAGCTACCTCACAGGAAGCAGCAAGGTGCACCACTCAGCTGCTGGAGAGAAAAAGATCAGTGGTAGTTGTAAGTATCAAAGAACAGGAAGGATCCAATATGCAGGAATGGAATAGTAAGTATAGAGAGGCAGTACATGGGCTACTGAAGGGGTTACAGTTGGAACGGGCTGAACAAAACATTGAGAAGGTTTTCAGGTTGGGCTGGTACAACAAAGACAGAAACCGACTGGTGAAGGTGGTGTTTACAAACGACGCCACCAAAGAGGTGATTTTAGAAGGAAGAGTCATCTGCAGTATGTGGAGGAATACAAGAAAGTATTCCTGCAGAGGGACAGGACGAAGGAGGAGAGAGCCAGGGGAGCAGAGGCAAGGAGGAAGTGCAGGGAGAGAGGAGTAAACCAGGAAATCGCAGCCCCCAACACAACAGTCCCAGAGATAAGAGGGGAACCCACAACCAGCATCCCAGCAACACAAGAGGGGAGGGCAACACCATCACTCCCCTCTGCATAGAAACCCTCCCTTCCCCTCACCCTACCTGCCCCCACCCAAATGCTCACCCAACCCTCCCTCCCCCCCACCCCATTCTGACCCTATCACCCTTCCCCCATTCCCACTATGTCCCCCCTCCCACCTTCCCCCCTCCCCCTTCATCCCATTCTCTCCCTATCCCTCCTCCCCCTCACCCCATATCCTCCATGTCCCCCCTATTTCCTTAACCCACACCCTACCTGTCCCCCCTTTCCTTGCACCCCCACCCCCCACCCCAAAATCCTCTGAGACCCTGCAAACCACCTCACAGATCTTCTCACCCAGGGAACAGCTTTTCCCATCAACAGAAAGCTCACCAAGAAGGAGACTAGAAAATGAACAGAAGAAAGTGAGCTTCAAGGCAATGTACACTAACATAGATGGGATTACAAATAAAACAAGTGAACTCGGAGAATGGGCACTAGAAGAGAACCCAGACATAATAGCACTCACAGAAACAAAGCTAACAAAAACCATAACAGACACAGTGTTTCCACAGGACTACTATGTAGTGAGGAAAGAGAGAGAAGGGAGAGGAGGAGGTGGTGTAGCATTGCTGATAAGAAAAGGTTGGAGTTTTGAAGAGATGGTAAATCAGAACTGTGAAGGTTTCAGTGACTACATTTCAGGCACCATAGTAACTGGAGGACTGAAAATTATAGTAGTAGTCAAATATAACCCCCCCACCCCCCGAACGACAGAAGACCCAGACAGAAATATGATAGAAGCAATATAGCCACCATCAATATAATAGAGAGAGCAGCTTCTGTGGCTAGCAGGAATGGATCCAGACTACTAATCATGAGAGGTTTCAACCATGGGAAGATAGATTGGGAGAACAGAGACCCACATGGAGGACCAGACACATGGAGAGCTAAGCTGCTGGACGTGGCAACAAAAAACTTTCTCAGTCAACACGTCAAGGGACCGACAAGAATGAGAGGAGAGGATGAACCAGCCTTGCTTGATCTGATATTTACCCTAAATGAGTCGGATATAAGGGAAGTTAAGTTGGAAGCCCCTCTAGGAATGAGTGATCATATTTTATTGAGCTTTGAGTACCTGGTTGAGCTAGGAATTATCTCCCCCAAAAAAGAACTGGGAAACAAAAGGCTGGCGTACCGAAAGGGAAACTATGAAGAGATAAATAAATTCCTAAGGGATATACAATGGGACACAGAACTTAGAACCAAGTCCGTACAAGACATGATGGACTATGTCACCCAAAAGTGTCAGGAGGCTGTAAGCAGGTTTGTCCCAGCCCGACAGGAAAAAACAGAGAAGCAAAAGAAGAATCCGTGGTTTACTAGGGAATGTATGAAAGCAAAGGAGCTGAACAAAAGGGCATGGAGGAACTTCCGTAATAACAGAACACCTGAAAGTAGAGAGAGATACCAGAGAACCAGGAACGAGTATGTTAGTGTGAGAAGAGCAGCTGAGAAAAGTATGAAAATGATATAGCTAACAAAGCCAAGACCGAACCAAAGCTACTACACAGTCACATCAGGAAGAAGACAACAGTGAAGGAACAGGTGATGAAACTTAGGGTGGGTGAGGACAGGTACACAGAGAATAACAAAGAGGTGTGTGAGGAACTCAACAAAAGGTTCCAGGAGGTCTTTACAATAGAACAAGGAGAAGTCACGGCGCTAGGAGAGGTGGCAGCAAACCAGGCGACCTTGGAAAGGTTCGAAATTACAAGTGATGAGGTCAAGAAGCACCTATTGGAGCTGGACGTGAGAAAAGCTGTTGGGCCGGACGGAATCTCACCATGGCTATTGAAAGAGTGTGCAGGAGCACTTTTTTTGCCACTCTCCATAGTGTATAGTAGGTCACTGGAAACGGGAGACCTACCAGAAATATGGAAGACTGCTAATGTAGTACCAATATACAAAAAGGGTGACAGACAAGAGGCACTGAACTACAGGCCAGTGTCCTTAACTTGTATACCATGTAAGGTGATGGAGAAGATTGTGAGAAAAAACCTAGTAACACATCTGGAGAGAAGAGACTTCGTGACAACCCATCAACATGGGTTCAGGGAGGGTAAATCTTGCCTTACAGGCTTAATAGAATTCTACGATCAGGTGACAAAGATTAAGCAAGAAAGAGAAAGCCGGGCGGACTGCATTTTTTTGGACTGTCGGAAAGCCTTTGACACAGTACCCCATAAAAGGCTGATCCATAAGCTGGAGAAACAGGCAGGAGTAACTGGTAGGGCGCTCCAGTGGATAAGGGAGTACCTAAGCAATAGAAAGCAGAGAGTTACAGTGAGGGGTGAGACCTCAGATTGGCGTGAGGTCACCAGTGGAGTCCCACAGGGCTCTGTACTCGGACCTGATCCTGTTTCTGATATACGTAAATGATCTCCCAGAGAGTATAGGACTCATTCCTCTCAATGTTTGCTGAAGACGCCAAAATTATGAGAAGGACTAAGACAGAGGAGGACAGCTTGAGGCCCAAAAAGACCTGGACAAGCTGCATGAATGGTCGAACAAATGGTTGTTAGAGTTTAACCCAAGCAAATGTAATGTAATGAAGATAGGGGTAGGAAGCAGGAGACCAGATACAAGGTATCATTTGGGAGACGAAATACTTCAGGAGTCAGAGAGAGAGAGAAAGACCTGGGGTGCTACGGACCTGAGTTCATCGTCGGAGCACGGAGCAGTGACAACATCGCCATCTGTAAGTCCGCTCCCGAAACCCCCTCCAAATGGACGACGCCATCTAGTGATGACGAGAGACGCCAGCAATACAGTGCTGGATTCCCGTCTTAACTTGGCTCGTGGAATAGCCGCTGCTGACCTCAGGTGAGGTGGCGCTTAGACAGCAACGCCAATCTATGGAGTGAAGAGGTGGACGTTTGTGTCTAAGCCTGTAAGTGAGGTTCCCTAGAGCATCCCAGTATTAATGACGTATCTGATTGCAGAGTTCGACCTGGGACTGCTGTGTTGGACGATGGATCAGTCTACCCAAGGCAGCCAAGGTCTCTTCACGAGTCTGCTTTGAAGAAGCTGTGAGCCACCCTCGGACGAACTCTGTTGAGAGTAATAGCCTGCCTAAGGCGTGGCAGTGTCGGGAATGGCCTTATCCAGGGCTGGCTGGTGGAAGAGACTAGCCACTGTGGTGCTTAGTGAGGAGAGTGATCAGCGGGTCACACGAGGCTCCTGCCTAGGGCTCGCAACCCTAGTATCGGTCGTGGAGTGGCCTACGCAGCGGAGCTGATCGGTACCTGCCAGCTACAGGCTGGATTGTGGTTGAAGGCCTCCACGACGAAGCACCCAGTGGGACTGTGATTTGGCTGGCCTGTGGCCAGGGTAGATTCGTGGTAGTCATCGTGGATTCATCATGGGCCAAGGAAGAAGGAACCAAGGCTACCCAGAGTGAGCATCGCCGAGTATCCAGTGTCTTCGGAGGAAGACGGAACTGTACATATTTTGTGTAGTTATAATCCCCGTGTGTGACTTGTTTTATATATATATGGTGGTGGTAAATATAATAACGAAGGAAAATTGCCTATCATTTAGTGTGCTTGTATTCCTCCCCTATTGTTTTCATTTGTATTACGGAGCTCACCCCTTGAACGCCTCTACTAACTTGGGGCCGAATACCCAAAACTCTACTTACCATCAGAGAAGAACCCTGGTTGCGTCCCAGTAGGGCCGTAACATGAGGGTTGATATCACGCCAGACCTGTCCCCTGAAGCTCATATCAAGGGGATAACATCAGCGGCATATGCCAGGTTGTCTAACAAAAGAACGGCATTTAGAAACTTGTGTAAGGAATCTTTCAGAACATTATATACCACATATGTCAGACCAATCCTGGAGTATGCAGCTCCAGCATGGAGTCCATATCTAGTCAAGCATAAGACTAAACTGGAAAAGGTTCAAAGGTTTGCCACCAGACTAGTATCCGAGCTGAGAGGTATGAGCTACGAGGAGAGACTACGGGAATTAAACCTCACTTCGTTGGAAGACAGACGAGTTAGGGGAGACATGATCACCACATTCAAGATTCTCAAGGGAATCGACAGGGTAGATAAAGACAGGCTATTTAACACAAGGGGCACACGCACTAGGGGACACAGGTGGAAACTGAGTGCCCTATGAGCCACAGAGATATTAGAAAGACCTTTTTTAGTGTCAGAGTGGTTGACAAATGGAATGCATTAGGAAGTGATGTGGTGGAGGCTGACTCCTGTAAACAGTTTCAAGTGTAGATATAATAGAGCCCAGTTGACTCAGGAACTTGTACACCTACCTTGAGGTTACCTTGAGGTGCTTCCGGGGCTTAGCGTCCCCGCGGCCCGGTCGTCGACCAGGCTTCCTGTTGATTGACGGTTGAGAGGCTGGCCCAAAGAGCCAAAGCTCAACCCCCCGCAAGCACAATTAGGTGAGTACGCACAAATTACACGTGGATTGGAGTGAGCATCACACTGCTGCTAGGTCCAGGAGAATTCAAATTATCTAAGTGTTGGGAGTAGGGTGAGGGCTGCAAGTGGTGTCCCAGAATACATGAAGGTGTAGGGAAATTTGAAAAGAAACTAAGAGATAAGAAATAAGTGTTAGTGAATGAAAAATCTGTGGTAGAAAAGTTGATCTGTCAAAACAGCAGAATGTCAACAAAGATGGCCGCCACCACAGGGGAGGACAGTACCCCATCAAAGGAATATTTTGCAGGTTTCTCACAACAAGATGCAATGAAAGGTGGTTTTCTCGGAAGGTTAGTGATTATTGAGGACATGCTGAAGAAATATGAAGAAAAGGTAATTAAATTAGAACAAGAAAATGAAGGTCTCAAGATTGAGTTTTGTAATTTAAAAGGAAGTATTTTCCAGCAAGGTAAGGAAATTAACAGCTTGACTGATAAGGTAAGGATGCAGGAGGAACTAGTAAAGGATAATGAGGCATGGAAAGTGAAGAGTAGGAATTTGAAGAAATTAACAAGAAAATAGACTCGTGTGGTGAACAACTCCAAGGGAGCCTGAGGGCTTAACATGGAGTTAGGCAAGGAGATGCAACAAAAAACTTGAGGAGGACAGATACACGGAAAATGAAAAGGAAATATGTGAAACATTAAACGAAAAGTTCTAAAGTGTGTTTGTGCAAAATGAGATCTTCAGGGAACCAGACACAATAAGAATTCCAGAGAACAACATAGAGCACATAGAGGTGTCTAGAGATGAAGTGAAACAAATGCTCTTGGAGCTAAGTAAGAACAAAGCAGTTGGCCCAGATAGAGTTTCACCATGGGTTCTGAGAGAATGTGCAGTTGAGCTGACCATACCACTTCGGCTGATTTTTCAGACATCCTTCTGTACAGGAGTCGTAGCAGATGTGTGGAAACAGGCTAACATAGTTCCAATCTACAAACGTGGCAGCAGGGAAGACCCCCTCAATTATAGACCTGTATCATTGACAAGTGTAATAGTGAAAGTATTGGAAAAGCTAATCAAAACTAAATGGGTAGAACACCTGGAGAGAAATGATATAATATCAGACAGACAGTATGGTTTTCGATCTGGAAGATCCTGTGTATCGAATTTACTCAGTTTCTATGATCGAGCCACAGAGATATTACAGGAAAGAGATGGTTGGGTTGACTGCATCTATCTGGACCTAAAAAAGGCTTTCGACAGAGTTCCACATAAGAGGTTGTTCTGGAAACTGGAAAATATTGGAGGAGTGACAGATAAGCTTCTAACATGGATGAAAAATTTTCTGACTGATAGAAAAATGAGGGCAGTGATCAGAGGCAATGTATCGGACTGGAGAAATGTCACAAGTGGAGTACCACAAGGTTCAGTTCTTGCACCAGTGATGTTTATTGTCTACATAAATGATCTACCAGTTGGTATACAGAATTATATGAACATGTTTGCTGATGATGCTAAGATAATAGGAAGGATAAGAAATTTAGATGACTGTCATGCCCTTCAAGAAGACCTGGACAAATTAAGTATATGGAGCACCACTTGGCAAATGGAATTTAATGTAAATAAATGTCATGTTATGGAATGTGGAATAGGAGAACATAGACCCCACACAACCTATATATTATGTGAGAAATCTTTAAAAAATTCTGATAAAGAAAGAGATCTAGGAGTGGTTCTAGATAGAAAACTATCACCTGAGGACCACATAAAGAATACTGTGCAAGGAGCCTATGCTATGCTTTCTAACTTCAGAATTGCATTTAAATACATGGATGGCGATATACTAAAGAAATTGTTCATGACTTTTGTTAGGCCAAAGCTAGAATATGCAGCTGTTGTGTGGTGCCCATATCTTAAGAAGCACATCAACAAACTGGAAAAGGTGCAAAGACATGCTACTAAGTGGCTCCCAGAACTGAAGGGCAAGAGCTACGAGGAGAGGTTAGAAGCATTAAATATGCCAAAACTAGAAGACAGAAGAAAAAGAGGTGATATGATCACTACGTACAAAATAGTAACAGGAATTGATAAAATCGACAGGGAAGACTTCCTGAGACCTGGAACTTCAAGAACAAGAGGTCATAGATTTAAACTAGCTAAACACAGATGCCGAAGAAATATAAGAAAATTCACCTTCGCAAATAGAGTGGTAGACGGTTGGAACAAGTTAAGTGAGAAGGTGGTGGAGGCCAAGACCGTCAGTAGTTTCAAAGCGTTATATGACAAAGAGTGCTGGGAAGACGGGACACCACGAGCGTAGCTCTCATCCTGTAACTACACTTAGGTAATTACACGCACACACACACACACACACACACACACACACACACACACACACACACACACACACACACACACACACACACACACACACACACACACACACACACACACACAGAAGGGGAACAGCCTACCTGTGACGACGCGTGAAACAGACCTGGGGGTGGACGTGACACCTAATCTATCTCCTGAGGCACATATAAATAGGATAACGACAGCAGCGTACTCTACACTGGCAAAAGTTAGAACATCATTCAGAAACCTAAGTGAGGAGGCATTTAGGGCGCTTTACACTGCCTACGTGAGGCCAGTCTTAGAGTATGCCGCCTCATCATGGAGTCCCCATCTGAAGAAGCATATAATGAAACTGGAAAAGGTTCAGAGGTTTGCAACGAGACTCGTCCCAGAGCTACGGGGGATGGGATATGAGGAGCGCCTGAGGGAACTGTGCCTTACGACACTAGAAAGAAGAAGGGAGAGGGGGGACATGATAGGAACGTATAAGATACTCAAAGGGATTGACAGAGTGGACATAGACGAAATGTTCACACGGAATAGTAACAGAACCAGGGGACATGGACGGAAGCTTGAAACTCAGATGAGTTACAGAGATGTTAGGAAGTTTTCTTTTAGCGTGAGAGTAGTGGGAAAATGGAATGCACTTCAGGAACAGGTTGTGGAAGCAAATACTATTCATAATTTTAAAACCAGGTATGATAGGGAAATGGGACAGGAGTCATTGCTGTAAACAACCGATGCTCGAAAGGCGGGATCCAAGAGTCAATGCTCGATCCTGCAGACACAACTAGGTGAGTACAACTAGGTGAGTACACGCGCACACACACACGCGCACACACACACGCGCACACACACACACACACACACACACACACACACACACACACACACACACACACACACACACACACACACACACACACACACACACACACACACACACACACACACACACACACACACACACACAAATGACAAAAATGACAAAGAGGTGTGTGATGAACTCAACAAGAGGTTCCAGGAGGTCTTCACAACAGAACAAGGTGAGGTCACTGTGCTAGGAGAAAGGGAGGTAAACCAGGCGGCCTTGGAAGAGTTTGAAATTACGAGAGAGGAGGTCAAGAGACACCTGCTGGATCTGGATGTTAGAAAGGCTGTTGGTCCAGATGAGATCTCGCCATGGGCACTGAAAGAGTGTGCAGAGGCACTTTGCTTGCCTCTCTCCATAGCGTATAGTAGGTCACTGGAGACGGGAGACCTACCAGAAATATGGAAGATGGCGAATGTGGTCCCAATATACAAAAAGGGCGATAGGCAAGAGGCACTGAACTACAGGCCAGTGTCCTTGACTTGTATACCATGCAAGGTGATGGAGAAGATCGTGAGAAAAAACCTGGTATCACATCTGGAGAGAAGGGACTTCGTGACAAATCGACAACATGGGTTCAGGGAGGGTAAATCTTGCCTGACTGGCTTAATAGAATTCTATGACCAGGTAACACAGATTAAGCAAGAAAGAGAGGGCTGGGCAGACTGCATTTTCTTGGATTGTCGGAAAGCCTTTGACACAGTACCGCATAAGAGGCTGGTACATATGCTGGAGAGACAGGCAGGTGTAGCTGGTAAGGTGCTCCAGTGGATAAGGGCGTACCTAAGCAATAGGAAGCAGAGAGTTACGGTGAGGGGTGAGACCTCCGATTGGCGTGAAGTCACCAGTGGAGTCCCACAGGGCTCTGTACTCGGTCCTATCTTGTTTCTGATATATGTAAATGATCTCCCGGAGGGTATAGATTCATTTCTCTCAATGTTTGCGGATGATGCCAAAATTATGAGAAGGATTAAGAAAGAAGAGGACTGTTTGAGGCTTCAAGAAGACCTAGACAAACTGCAGGAATGGTCGAACAAGTGGTTGTTAGAGTTTAACCCAAACAAATGTAATGTAATGAAGATAGGTGTAGGGAGCAGGAGGCCAGATACAAGGTATCATCTGGGAGAGGAAATTCTTCAGGAGTCAGAGAAAGAAAAAGACTTGGGGGTTGATATCACGCCAGACCTGTCTCCTGCAGCACATATCAAGAGGATAACATCAGCGGCATATGCCAGGCTGGCCAACATACGAACGGCATTCAGAAACTTGTGTAAAGAATCATTCAGAACTTTGTATACCACATATGTCAGGCCAATCCTGGAGTATGCAGCCCCAGCATGGAGTCCATATCTAGTCAAGGATAAGACTAAACTGGAAAAGGTTCAAAGGTTTGCCACCAGACTAGTACCCGAGCTGAGAGGTATGAGCTACGGGGAGAGACTACGGGAATTAAACCTCACTTCGCTGGAAGACAGAAGAGTTAGGGGGACATGATCACCACATTCAAGATTCTGAAGGGAATTGATAGGGTAGATAAAGACAGGCTATTTAACACAAGGGGCACACGCACAAGGGGACACAGGTGGAAACTGAGTGCCCAAATGAGCCACAGAGATATTATAGAAAGAACTTTTTTAGTGTCAGAGTAGTTGACAAATGGAATGCATTAGGAAGTGATGTGGTGGAAGCTGACTCCATACACAGTTTCAAGTGTAGATATGATAGAGCCCAATAGGCTCAGGAACCTGTACACCTGTTGATTGACGGTTGAGAGGCGGGACCAAAGAGCCAGAGCTCAACTCCCGCAAGGATAACTAGGTGAGTACAACTAGGTGAGTACACACACACACATACACACACACACACACACACACACACACACACACACACACACACACACACACACACACACACACACACACACACACACATCTACGACCAGGCAACAAAAATAAGGCAAGAAAGAGAAGGGTGGGCAGACTGCATATTTTTGGATTGTCAGAAAGCCTTTGATACAGTGCCACACAAGAGGCTAGTGCGAAAGTTGGAGATGCAGGCTGGAGTGAGAGGGAAGGTACTCCGGTGGATAGAGGAATACCTAAGCAACAGGAGACAACGAGTCTGTGTGAGGGGTGAGGTCTCAGATTGGCGAGACGTCACAAGTGGAGTCCCGCAGGGGTCAGTCCTTGGACCTATACTGTTTCTGGTATATGTAAATGATCTCCCAGAAGGTATAGATTCGTTCCTCTCAATGTTTGCCGACGATGCAAAAATTATGAGGAGGATTGAAACAGAGGATGATAGTAGGAGGCTACAAGATGACCTGGATAGACTGAGTGAATGGTCCAACAAATGGCTGTTGAAGTTCAACCCGAGTAAATGCAAAGTAATGAAACTAGGAAGTGGAAACAGGAGGCCAGGCACAGGATACAGAATAGGAGATGAAGTACTTAATGAAACAGACAGAGAGAAAGATCTAGGAGTTGATATCACACCAAACCTGTCTCCTGAAGCCCACATAAAGAGAATAACGTCTGCGGCATATGCGAGGCTGGCTAACATCAGAACGGCGTTCAGGAACCTGTGTAAGGAATCATTCAGAATCTTGTACACCACATATGTAAGACCAATCCTGGAGTATGCGGCCCCAGCATGGAGCCCGTACCTTGTCAAGCACAAGACGAAGCTGGAAAAAGTCCAAAGGTATGCTACTAGACTAGTCCCAGAACTAAGAGGCATGAGTTATGAGGAAAGGCTGCGGGAAATGCACCTCACGACACTGGAAGACAGAAGAGTAAGGGGGGACATGATCACAACCTACAAAATCCTCAGGGGAATCGACCGGGTAAACAAGGATGAACTATTCAACACTGGTGGGACGCGAACAAGGGGACACAGGTGGAAGCTGAGTACCCAAATGAGCCACAGAGACGTTAGAAAGAACTTTTTCAGTGTCAGAGTAGTTAGTAAATGGAATGCATTAGGAAGTGATGTGGTGGAGGCTGACTCCATACACAGTTTCAAATGTAGATATGATAGAGCCCAATAGGCTCAGGAATCTGTACACCAGTTGATTGACGGTTGAGAGGCGGGACCAAAGAGCCAGAGCTCAACCCCCGCAAGCACAATTAGGTGAGTACACACATACACACACACACACGCACACACACACACACACACACACACACACACACACACACACACACACACACGTTGTTGATTGACGGTTGAGAGGCGGGACCAAAGAGCCAGAGCTCAACCCCCGCAAGGATAACTAGGTGAGTACAACTAGGTGAGTACACACACACACACACACACACACACACACACACACACACACACACACACACACACACACACACACACACACACACACACAAGGAGAGTAGAGTAAGGGAAGGGGGATTACAGGAGGATAAGAGAATATCTGGGAGAAGTTCAGTGGGAAGAACTAAGGAAAAACTGTCCAAGATATGATGGATTTAGTCACGTGGAAATGCCAGGAGGCCAAAGAGAGTTTTATACCAAGAGTAAAAGAAGAAAGTAGGAGGGAATATAAACACCCATGGTTTAATAAACAGTATCGGAATTATTATTATTAATAATATCTTTATGACAAAATTTATTTACAATTTTGCTTAATCTGAGGATTTCAATTAAGTCTTATATGAAGGATAATGCTGGTATTCACTGTCACGCAGGACAGAGGGTCATACACAAGACAATAGGTCTAAACTGTAGGCTGAATCACATATATATCATGGTTACAATTAATGTTTTAATGTACAAATATTAAAAAAAACTTCTATTGTTCACCGCCACACAAGGGCAGGGATGGTTCAGTAAGAGATGCAGCTTAAAATTAATAGTAAATAAAATTGTTCTTCATTCCTTAAAATGGACAAGCAAATTTTGGATAAATTGTTAGGCTGTCCGTCCAGTACACCTGAGGCAGTGAAATAGTTACACAGTTGGTGGTACAAGAGGCCAGGAGGTCTAAAGTCTTTTACGGTTTCACATTCAACAATATAATGTTCTAGTGATTGCATTAAAGGTTTATCACAGAGTTTTGGAAGCAAAAATAAGCAGCAGGAGGAAGTGGAGGAAGTACAGAGGACAAGACAGAGGACAATAAGATTAGATCCAACAGAGCTAGGAATGAATACATTAATATAAGGAGAGTATCGGAAAGGAATTATGAAAACGACGCTGCAATGAAAGCGAAAAAGCAACCTAAATTATTACTTAGTCATATAAGAAGAAAAATGTCGATGAATGACCAAGTGACAAGACTGATGAAAACAGAAGGAGTATATAAGGAAAGTGACAAGGAAATCTGCGTGGTATTGAATGCCAGTTTCCATGGAGTGTTCACAACCGAGCCTGAGCAGCTCCCATTGTTAGAAGAGATGACCCAAGATTGAGAGACTAACGGATATAGAAGTGGCAGCAAAGGTGGTAATGAAACAGCTAACAAAACTGAATGAAACTAAAGCAGTTGGACCAGACAAAGTATCACCGTGGATACTAAAAGAGGCATTGCAGGCCCTCAGCTTGCCTCTGGCAAAGGATCTATAATGAGTCACATAAAAAGGGAGAGTTGCCCAGTTGCTGGAAGAAGGCAAATATGTGACCAATTTAAAAAAAAAAAGAGATAAGGACCAGTAGTACTTAACTACAAACTTAAATACCCTTAACTACAGACTAACTACATCACTGACAAGTATCCCCCTCTGAAGTACTTGAAAAAATAATCATATTAAGACTTGTTACACACCTAGAGAACATTAGGTATGTAAACAAACACCAATATGCGTCCAGAGAAGGGAAATTATGCCTAACAAACCTTCTCGAATTCTATGATAAAGTAACATGAATATATATATTCTTATCCTCGACCAGTGCAACAGGTGAATTAGTTAAGGAAATACTACCGGAACACCTAAGAGACTTCATTGGGATTCATGATCCCAAATTCGCGGAAGGAGCCGGTCAGTGGGACACTCTTGTCAACTCTCATCCTCGACCGACTTTTCCAAATGACTGCAAACAGTCCAAATGGGATAGCCCCATAGTGGAGAACATCGCCACATCATTGCTGGAGGCAGCTTCCAGGAAGGACAAAGCGCGTCTTCTAGCTGTGCAAGCTCCCCATGCCTGGGACTTCCTGTTGGCAGTCCCTAATTCCGCCTTGGGCACCCGCCTGGACCATCGGACCCTAAGTATTGGTGTTGCTCTGCGCCTTGCCGCCCCTATCTCCACCGAGTACCGGTGTATTTGCGGCCATGCACGGGCAGACCAATACGGCAGCCATGGTCTCATCTGTCGTAAGACACAGGGAAAGATTGCCAGACATGAAGCAGTCAATGACATCATCAAGAGAAGTTTGGCTTCAGCTGGGTGCCCAGCACAAAGGGAACCTCAGTTGTGCAGGCCTGACAACAGCCAAAAACGCCCAGATGGAGACACCCTGCAGCCGTGGAGGGAAGGTAAACAGGTCGGGTGGGACTACACGTGTGCATCCACATTGGCTGATACCTATCTACCTTACAGCGCAGCTGAGGGAGGCGGGGCGGCCACCTTCAGGGAGACCCAGAAAACTAACAAGTACAGGGACCTAGAACGTTGTTACAGGTTCGTGTCAATAGGCTCTGAGACTCTGGACGCCTGGGGTAAATGTGCACTTAAGTTCCTGAAGGAGCTGGGCGAGGAACTCATTGGGAAGACTAGAGACCCAAGAGCGGCCAGTTTTATGTTCCAGCGCCTCAGTGTCGCTGTTCAGAGGGGAAATGCGTGCTGTATCTTGGGTACGCACCCGACCCCCGAGGAACTGGACGAGGTCTTCGAACACTGAGTGGTATATTGTTATATTGTTATATAAGTGTGTGTTTTCTGTAAACTGTAACATTGCAATAAAATCAAATAAAAAAAAAAAATAATAATAGGGGTGGTAGGAGAGGAAAAGATTAAAGTATTCAGTGAGAATCCACAAGGTCTTCTCTGAACACTATTTATTTTCTTCTTCGAGGATGTGGGTCCCTTTAACTAAACCAGTGGTGGTACCCCTATATATATATATATATATATATATATATATATATATATATATATATATATATATATATATATATATATATATATATATATATATATATATATATATATATATATATATATATATATATATATATATATGTCGTACCTAGTAGCCAGAACGCACTTCTCGGCCTACTATGCAAGGCCCGATTTGCCTAATAAGCCAAGTTTTCCTGAATTAATATATTTTCTCAAATTTTTTTCTTATGAAATATTAAAGCTACCCATTTCATTATATATGAGGTCAATATTTTTTTTTTGGAGTTAAAATTAACATAGATATATGACCGAACCTAACCAACCCTACCTAACCTAACCTAACCTATCTGTATAGGTTAGGTTAGGTAGCCGAAAAAGTTAGATTAGGTTAGGTTAGGTAGGTTAGGTAGTCGAAAAACAATTAATTCATGAAAACTTGGCTTATTAGGCAAATCGGGCCTTGCATAGTAGGCTGAGAAGTGCGTTCTGGCTATTAGGTACGACATATATATATATATATATATATATATATATATATATATATATATATATATATATATATATATATATATATATATATATATATATATATATATATAACCTTAGAACACTCTCCCACCAGAAGATTCGAACCCTAGCCAGCACAGAAGCCTTACAGCAACTGGCATAACTGGTACGCCTTTAACCCACTGCACCACATTTCAGACCCTTAAAAGAGATGGTAATTTCGGAGTATTTCACCTCCAAAGATCACCACCACAGGAATTTGATGAAAGAACGTGAGTAGCCCCTCACTATGCTCTAGTTGCCCTTGGGAGGTGGTATATATATATATATATATATATATATATATATATATATATATATATATATATATATATATATATATATATATATATATATATATATATATATATCGGATAACGACAGCAGCGTACTCCACACCGGCAAAAGTTAGAATATCATTCATAAACCTAAGTAAGGAGGCATTTAAGGCGCTTAACACTGCCTACATGAGGCCAGAATAGAGTATGCCGCGCCATATTCAGGCCCCAACTAAAGAAACACATTAGGAAACTAAAAATAAAACATATAACATAACACTGACTAACCCTTCCAGGTCCTACTACCAGACTTGAGGCGTAACTGCACTCCACGAGGCTATAATTGACTTTAAATAGTTTTCAAATGTAACTTGCATAACATTAATTGATCAGTTATAAAGGCAAATAAACAGCAGGACGAAAACAAATTATATATGAGGTTATCTTGAGATGATTTCGAGGCTTTAGTGTCCCCGCGGCCCGGTCCTCGACCAGCCCTCCACCCCCAGGAAGCAGTCCGTGACAGATGACTAACACCCAGGAACATATTTTACTGCTAGGTAACAGGGCATAGGGTGAAAGAAACTCTGCCCATTGTTTCTCGCCGGCGCCCGGGATCGAACCCGGGACCACAGGATCACGAGTCCAGTGTGCTGTCCGCTCGGCCGACCGGCTCATGATGCAACACAATTAATTTAGTCCCACAATAAACGTATTAAAATGTATTACTGATTCTACTTGGATCCTTATTATGCGCTCCACACCTGTTATTATGCGCTCCACACCTGTTATTATGCGCTCCACACCTGTTATTATGCGCTCCACACCTGTTATTATGCGCTCCACACCTGTTATTATGCCCTCCACACCTGTTATTATGCCCTCCACACCTTTTATTATGCGCTCCACACCTGTTATTATGCCCTCCACACCTGTTAATATGCGCTCCACACCTGTTATTATGCGCTCCACACCTGTTATTATGCGCTCCACACCTGTTATTATGCGCTCCACACCTGTTATTATGCCCTCCACACCTGTTATTATGTCTCCACACCTGTTATTATGCCCTCCACACCTGTTATTATGCACGCCACGCCTGTTATTATGCACGCCACGCCTGTTATTATGCACGCCACGCCTGTTATTATGCACGCTACGTCTGTTATTATGCACTCCACACCTGCAAATATGCACTCCACACCTGTTATTATGCATGCCACACCTGTTATTATGCACTCCACACCTGTTATTATGCACGCTACGCCTGTTATTATGCACGCCACACCTGTTATTAGGCACGCCACACCTGTTATTATGCACGCTACACCTGCTATTATGCACTCCACACCTGTTATTATGCACGCTACACCTGCTATTATGCACTCCACACCTGTTATTATGCACGCTACACCTGATATTATGCACTCCACACCTGTTATTATGCACGCCACACCTGCTATTATGCACTCCACACCTGTTATTATGCACGCTACACCTGCTATTATGCACTCCACACCTGTTATTATGTACGCTACACCTGCTATTATGCACTCCACACCTGTTATTATGCACGCCACACCTGCTATTATGCACTCCACACCTGTTATTATGCACGCTACGCCTGTTATTATGCACGCCACACCTGTATTATGCACGCCACACCTGTTATTATGCACTCCACACCTGTTATTACGCACGCTACGCCTGTTATTATGCACGCCACACCTGTATTATGCACGCCACACCTGTTATTATGCACTCCACACCTGATATTATGCACGCTACGCCTGTTATTATGCACGCCACACCTGTTATTATGCACGTCACACCTGTTATTATACACACCACATCTGTTATTATGCACACCACATCTGTTATTATGCACTCCACACCTGTATTATGCACGCCACACCTGTTATTATGCACGCCACACCTGTTATTATGCACTACACACCTGTTATTATGCACGCCACACCTGTTATTATGCACGCCACACCTGTTATTATGCACTACACACCTGTTATTATGCACTCCACACCTGTTATTATGCACTCCACACCTGTTATTATGCACTCCACACCTGTTATTATGCACTCCACACCTGTTATTATGCACGCTACACCTGCTATTATGCACTCCACACCTGTTATTATGTACGCTACACCTGCTATTATGCACTCCACACCTGTTATTATGCACGCCAAACCTGCTATTATGCACTCCACACCTGTTATTATGCACGCTACGCCTGTTATTATGCACGCCACACCTGTATTATGCACGTCACACCTGTTATTATACACACCACATCTGTTATTATGCACACCACATCTGTTATTATGCACTCCACACCTGTATTATGCACGCCACACCTGTTATTATGCACGCCACACCTGTTATTATGCACGCTACGCCTGTTATTATGCACGCCACACCTGTTATTATGCACTCCACACCTGTTATTAGGCACGCCACACCTGTTATTAGGCACGCCATAATAACAGGTGTGTTAATCTTCGCTCTAACATACAAAAAGAATTATCAAAATACTCATCAGCGATGAACGTTAAAAAACAAATTTAACTTTATTAGTCTTAACGTAGCTAAGACTTAACATAATGTAGACCTAGATTAACCAAGGCCTAGTTTAGTGTAGGCCTAATTTAACCTAATCCTTAAATAGGATATTTGTGAAACTGTGTCTATGTTAAGACTCTGGTTGTCCTAGGCTGTTAATGATTGCCTTATATATATATATATATATATATATATATATATATATATATATATATATAATATATATATATATATATATATATATATATATATATATATATATATATATATATATATGCGAACAAGCCTGAATGGTCCCCAGGACAATATGCAACTGAAAACTCACACCCCAGAAGTGACTCGAACCCATACTCCCAGAAGCAACGCAACTGGTATGTACAAGACGCCTTAATCCACTTGACCATCACGACCGGACATAATGAGGTGATAGCCGAGGCTATTTGAACCACCCCACCGCCGGCACTCGGATAGTAATCTTGGGCATAGCATTTTACCAAATCACCTCATTCTTTGGGGCACACGTGAGGAACACAAATGCGAACAAGCCTGAATGGTCCCCAGGACAATATGCAACTGAAAACTCACACCCCAGAAGTGACTCGAACCCATACTCCCAGAAGCAACGCAACTGGTATGTACAAGACGCCTTAATCCACTTGACCATCACGACCGGACATAATGAGGTGATAGCCGAGGCTATTTGAACCACCCCACCGCCGGCACTCGGATAGTAATCTTGGGCACAGCATTTTACCAAATCACCTCATTCTTTGGGGCACACGTGAGGAACACAAATGCGAACAAGCCTGAATGGTCCCCAGGACAATATGCAACTGAAAACTCACACCCCAGAAGTGACTCGAACCCATACTCCCAGAAGCAACGCAACTGGTATGTACAAGACGCCTTAATCCACTTGACCATCACGACCGGACATAATGAGGTGATAGCCGAGGCTATTTGAACCACCCCACCGCCGGCACTCGGATAGTAATCTTGGGCATAGCATTTTACCAAATCACCTCATTCTTTGGGGCACACGTGAGGAACACAAATGCGAACAAGCCTGAATGGTCCCCAGGACAATATGCAACTGAAAACTCACACCCCAGAAGTGACTCGAACCCATACTCCCAGAAGCAACGCAACTGGTATGTACAAGACGCCTTAATCCACTTGACCATCACGACCGGACATAATGAGGTGATAGCCGAGGCTATTTGAACCACCCCACCGCCGGCACTCGGATAGTAATCTTGGGCATAGCATTTTACCAAATCACCTCATTAAAGCAACATACCAGTTGCATTGCTTCTGGGAGTATGGGTTCAAGTCACTTCTGGGGTGTGAGTTTTCAGTTGCATATTGTCCTGGGGACCATTCAGGCTTGTTCGCATTTGTGTTCCTCACGTGTGTCCCAAAGAATGAGGTGATTTGGTAAAATGCTATGCCCAAGATTACTATCCGAGTGCCGGCGGTGGGGTGGTTCAAATAGCCTCGGCTATCACCTCATTATGTCCGGTCGTGATGGTCAAGTGGATTAAGGCGTCTTGTACATACCAGTCGCGTTGCTTCTGGGAGTATGGGTTCGAGTCACTTCTGGGGTGTGAGTTTTCAGTTGCATATTGTCCTGGGGACCATTCAGGCTTGTTCGCATTTGTGTTCCTCACGTGTGCCCCAAAGAATGAGGTGATTTGGTAAAATGCTATGCCCAAGATTACTATCCGAGTGCCGGCGGTGGGGTGGTTCAAATAGCCTCGGCTATCACCTCATTATGTCCGGTCGTGATGGTCAAGTGGATTAAGGCGTCTTGTACATACCAGTTGCGTTGCTTCTGGGAGTATGGGTTCGAGTCACTTCTGGGGTGTGAGTTTTCAGTTATATATATATATATATATATATATATATATATATATATATATATATATATATATATATATATATATATATATATATATATATATATATATATTTGTCAATAGAACAAACTGTGAACTCTTTGATGAGCATGGGTTGTGGTGTTGGTATATATGTAGTGTTATTGGTGCAGGGGTTGTGGTGTTGGTATATATGTAGTGTTATTGGTGCATGGGTTGTGGTGTTGGTATATATGTAGTGTTATTGGTGCATGGGTTGTGGTGTTGGTATATATGTAGTGTTATTGGTGCATGGGTTGTGGTGTTGGTATATATGTAGTGTTATTGGTGCATGGGTTGTGGTGTTGGTATATATGTAGTGTTATTGGTGCATGGGTTGTGGTGTTGGTATATATGTAGTGTTATTGGTGCATGGGTTGTGGTGTTGGTATATATGTAGTGTTATTGGTGCAGGGGTTGTGGTGTTGGTATATATGTAGTGTTATTGGAGCAGGGGTTGTGGTGTTGGTATATATGTAGTGTTATTGGTGCAGGGGTTGTGGTGTTGGTATATATGTAGTGTTATTGGAGCAGGGGTTGTGGTGTTGGTATATATGTAGTGTTATTGGTGCAGGGGTTGTGGTGTTGGTATATATGTAGTGTTATTGGTGCATGGGTTGTGGTGTTGGTATATATGTAGTGTTATTGGAGCAGGGGTTGTGGTGTTGGTATATATGTAGTGTTATTGGTGCATGGGTTGTGGTGTTGGTATATATGTAGTGTTATTGGTGCATGGGTTGTGGTGTTGGTATATATGTAGTGTTATTGGTGCATGGGTTGTGGTGTTGGTATATATGTAGTGTTATTGGAGCAGGGGTTGTGGTGTTGACAGGTTAGGGGGAGACGTGTTGCTGGAGCTCCCAAGACTTGTGGAGCATCACAACTTACAACCATCACATCTCCGCTACAAAGGAATTAAAAGCATGTACCTGATAATTAACAACAATTAATATAATGACCAGACCACACGTCAGACGATGAAGAAGCACTCCTTGATAATGGTCAAGACTGACCGAAACATCGTCGATTCTTCATTTTCTGATATATGGTTTGGTCATTATATCTTCAGCCTCGTTATTGTGACTCATCGTCTACAATACAAACCTCTTTTTGAGACGAGCGAACAAGTACTGTATAGCGCTTGTCGGAAGCGCTATGCGTGCTAGTGACTTTACGAGAATGTTAATTTACAAGAATGTTAATTCAATTTAATTTCAATATTCTCTGTTAACCCCCCAATGTTACTTCTTGTATATAAATAAATAAATAAATAAATAAGTGGAATAGGTAGGCCAGAGGTCTCTGTACCTAGCTCCCGCTAATTCCTCTGGTATTAATGAGGTAATCCTTTCCCTTAAGACTAAGTCAAGCGCCCTTGATGAGATACCATCTCTAATTTACAAAAAAAAACTCCAGATTTCTAGCTCCTGCCATTGTATTGCTCTTCAACAAATCACTTGAACTCCAAACCTTTCCGGATATTCTAAAAAAAAAAAAAGCTAGAGTAACCCCAGTCCACAAATGTGGTGATCTCACTGATGTCAACAATTACAGACCTATCTCAATTCTGTCAACTTTGTCAAAAATATTTGAAAAGCTAATCTATAAGCAGCTTTACTCATATCTAGCCAAACTCAATATACTTACCTCTTGCCAATATGGTTTCAGACCAAATAAAAGCCTTAACGATGCACTAATTAGTATAATTAACTTGATACATGCAGCTCTTGATAAAAATGAGTTCTCTGTTGGGTTATTTGTGGACCTGCGTAAGGCTTTTGACACTGTCAACCACCAAAACCTTCTTCTTAAATTACATCATTATGGAGTCAGAGGACACTCCCTCCAATACCTTAAATCTTACCTTACTGACAGGCTCCAGTATGTTTCTGTGAATAATTCAATTTCTCCCACCCTACCCATCAACATTGGTGTTCCTCAGGGCAGCATACTTGATCCTCTCCTCTTTCTCATCTACAATAATGACCTTCCAAATGCCTCTCAACACCTCAAACCAATCTTATTTTCTGATGACAACCTTCATTTTCTCCAGTCCTGACCCCCTTGCTCTAAATGTCACTGTGAATACTGAACTAAATAAAGTCCATCTTTGGCTAACTGCTAACAAACTCACTCTTAACATTGACAAAACTTTCTATATTTTGTTTGGAAATAAATCCTCAAATGAAATTAATCTAAGAATAAACAATATACAAATCAGTAGTAAAGTTGATGGTAAATTCCTTGGTGTCCTCATCGATAACAAGCTGAATTTTCAGGGACACACTCTAAATATAGCAAAAAATGTTTCTAAAACTGTTGGCATTCTTTTTAAGATCAGATATTATGTTCCTCGCCCTGCCCTGGTGACGCTCTATTACTCTCTCATCTATCCTTATCTCAACTATGGTATTACGGTATCTCAACTAAGCTTCTATTAGAACAATATCTAACTCTGGCCCCAGACAGCACTCAATACACTTACTGAAATCTCTGAATATGTTAGATATTAAGTCACTGCACATCCTCTCATGTGTACTCTATATATATAAAACGCTGAACTGTAATGTCAATCCTGGCCTTAAAAGCTTCCTTGAAGGTTGTAACAGATCCCATGAGCACCACACCAGAAACAAATACCTATTTGATATTCCAAGAGTACGACTTAACCAAACTAGAATTGCTCTACAAATCAAGGGACCCCAAAATGTGGAATGACCTTCCCAATCATGTTAAAGATTGTACCTCTCTCAACCAGTTTAAGATGAAAACTAAGTACTACTTAATTAACTCCATGTAACCTACCTCACCCCTGAATGTCAACCCATGCCTTACATCTTTTAACAATGCAGTTTGTTGACCAACTTGTATATTGGCTATTTTCTACCATGTTCCCCCTTTTTATCTTTTATTTTTTTTTCTTTCAACACAATTTATACTTTAAGCATAATTACTATTAAATTTTAGTCTAAGTGTTTTTCCCCCACACCTTGCTCGAAACGCTATGCGTACTAGTGACTTTAGGTATTGTATATACTACCTCTATCTATAAATCCAACATTATGTTTGTAACTAATCCTCTATGTATGTACTTTTACCTGAATAAACATTTGATTTGATTTGATTTGATTTGATTTGATTTACATTGTTGTGGTTCGAACAAAATTCGTCAGTGAAGCCCATGTTCCGGAAGTTTTCAAACGAAATCAGCTGTGAGTCGTGTGTAAACCGTTTTTCATTCATAAACAGGGGGTTTGGCGGGTGCATGGAATCACTTTTGGGTCTTTGGAGGACGGGCTGTCTATCCAGCGGTCGACCCCAAAGACGCATTCATAAATTTTACCATTTTGTTCATTCAAAACAGAACTTTTCTCAAATATAAATTAATATTATTATATATTAGAATATTGTGCATATTTAGGCACTGGTTAGGTTAGGTGTTTAGGTTCTGTTAGCGATTATTTGTATTTGTAGTACGTGGGTGAAGCATTTACAGCGTTGTGTTTCGAACAAAAGTCGCCAGCGAAGCACTGCTTGAGAAGTGTTCGAACGTCATCAGTTGTGAATCGTCAGCCCGTTCTCATAATCCAGCCCGTCCTCCAAACAAAGATCCAAAAGTGATTCCATGCACCCGCCAAACCCCCTGTTTATGAATGAAAAGCGGTTTACACACGACTCACAACTGCTGACGTTCGAACATATCCGGAACAAGTGCTTCACTGACGAATTTTGTTCGAATCACAACGCTGTAAATGCTTCACCCACGTACTACAAATACAAATAATCGCCAACAGAACCTAAACACCTAACCTAACCTAACCTATGCCTATTTATACACAATATGCTAATATATTATAATATTAATTTATACTTGAGAAAATTCCCGTTTTGAATGAACAGCATGTTAAAATTTATGAATGCGTCTGTGGGGTTGACCGCTGAATGTAATGGACTTGAGTCGAGGACGGGTTGCATAATCAAAGGCCAAAGTCTATTCCATGCACCCGCCAAACTCCTGTTTATGAATGAAAAACGGTTTACAAACGCTTCACAACTGATGACGTTCGAACGCTTCCGGAACAAGTGACGACTTATGTTTGAACCACAACGCTGTAAATGCTTGGCACACATGCTACAAATACAAATAATCACCAACGGAACCTAAACACCTAACCAATGCCTATATATATATATACATATGCACAAGATAATCTGGAACAGAGCAGTGGCTATTCAGGCAGATATTGTGCCTATCGCACATTAATAGACAGAAAATTAAACAAAGTAAACAAGACTGCTTGTGTCCTCTACTGTGTGAGAGCTGCAGGTAAAAATCAAAGAGAATAAAAACTTCAAACATTTAGTATAATAAAAAAATATTAATTTTATACAAATTGATAAGTAATAATCAATGGAAACAAAACCGCTTATCCACTTGGCTTACAGACAATCAAACGAGAAATATATAAATGTGAAATTTATGTTAAATAACAAAGGTGTAGGTAATATGCATTACCTGCACCTTTATACAAAATGTTGTGTGTGCGTCTACCATCATCCGAGGGGGCGAGAGTAGATGTAAGAGCTGAGAGCGCTCGAAGGGTAGCTTGTTGAGCTGGACGCTGGCAGCCCTTATACATGGGGCATGACATCATAGTTGGCGTGAATTCTGGAGGTTAACAATCAGGTAGTTAAACGATTGTTAGCTGGTGGCATCTGGTCCCCCACCGAGACAGCAGGTGCGCAGGTGTCATGGGTACTGGAGGGTGGAGTGGGGAGGAGGTGTGTCTAGATACCCATACGGTTTGGTCTCCTGTTTCCATTTCCACTACCTTCCACGCGCTGCTGTTGAAATCCAGTGGTAACTTCAACTCTTCAGCTTGACTAGGTCATCTTTGAGTACTTTACAATCCTCATATCTCGACTCTTCTCATTAATTTTCCGTCGTGTGTGTGTGTGTGAGAACTATTTACTATTTGTGTCTGTAGAATCGAGCTATTAGCTCTTGGACCCCGCCTTTCTAACCAATTTATTTTTCCTCTATTATATCTACTTCATATATTTCTCTCTAAAACACACACACACACACACACACACACACACACACACACACACACACACACACACACACACACACACACACACACATGTGGGTGAACGACCAAGTGACAAGACCAAGGGAAACAGAGGGGGCATATACTGAAAATGAGAAGGAAATCTGAGAGGCACTGAATGCCAGTTTCCATGGAGTGTTCACTACCGAGCCTGATGCGTACATATACATATATAAATACATATATACAGACACAGATGCATACCTACCTTGAGGTTACCTTGAGGTGCTTCCGGGGCTTAGTGTCCCCGCGGCCCGGTCGTCGACCAGGCCTCCTTGTTGCTGGACTGATCAACCAGGCTGTTAGACGCTGTTGCTCGCAGCCTGACGTATGAGTCACAGCCTGGTTGATCAGGTATCCTTTGGAGGTGCTTATCCAGTTCTCTCTTGAACAGTGTGAGGGGTCGGCCAGTTATGCCCCTTATGTGTAGTGGAAGCGTGTTGAACAGTCTCGGGCCTCTGATGTTGATAGAGTTCTCTCTCAGAGTACCTGTTGCACCTCTGCTTTTCAACGGGGGTATTCTGCACATCCTGCCATGCCTCCTGGTCTCATGTGATGTTATCTCTGACATGTGATGTGATGTTATCTCTGTCTATCTCTGACAGGGTGAGATAGCTGATAGAGAATCTAGTGTGGAAATCAAGCACTTAATCACTGAAGGATGATTAAGGTGCTTTTACAAGCTCAGGTTATATAGTTACATCACATACATACATTTTTTTTTTTTAGATATATACAAGAGTTGTTACATTCTTGTACAGCCACTAGTACGCGTAGCGTTTCGGGCAAGTCCTTAATCCTATGGTCCCTGGAATACGATCCCCTGCCGCGAAGAATCGTTTTTTCATCCAAGTACACATTTTACTGTTGCGTTAAACAGAGGCTACAGTTCAGGAATTGCGCCCAGTAAATCCTCCCCGGCCAGGATACGAACCTATGACAAAGCGCTCGCGGAACGCCAGGCGAATGTCTTACCACTACACCACGGAGATCTGCACTGTATAATTGATACATTACATGGTTAATCTTGGGTACAAGTCCAATATATCATCAAGTGTTCCAGTACTCATATAGTAATTACACAGTTCAGCATACCTTAGCCCAGGAGGACGGAAGTCAAGTCAATATGGGATATTCTACAATATAATGTTCAAGTGAGTGCATGTTTTCTCTTTCACAAAGTTGACACATTGTGTACTCGACATTTGGGTTTTGAGAAAGCTGCCAGATACGTCTATATCCCAGGCGTATTCTGACCACTATAACATCACAGGAGTAAAGGCAGGAGTAAAAGGTAAGGTGCTTCAGTGGATAAGGGAGTATTTAAGCAATAGGAAACAGCGAGTAACGGTGAGGTGGGAGGCATCAGAGTGGCGAGATGTCACCATCGGAGTCCCACAGGGCTCTGTACTCGGACCCATCCTGTTTCTAGTATATGTAAACGACCTTCCGGAGGGTATAGACTCATTCCTCTCAATGTTTGCTGATGATGCAAAAATTATGAGAAGAATCAAAACAGATGAAGATAGACAGAGACTACAGGACGACCTGGACAAACTTGAGGAATGGTCTAGAAAATGGCTGCTAAAGTTCAACTCAGGAAAGTGTAAAGTAATGAAATTAGGCGAAGCGAGCAGGAGGCTGAACACAAGGTATCCATCTGGGAGGTGCAAATTCTGCAAGAGTCAAATAGAGAGAAAGATTTGGGGGTTGATATCACACCGAACCTGTCCCCAGAGGCCCACAGCAAAAGGATATCATCAGCGGCATATGCTAGGTTGGCCAATATAAGAACTGCATTTAGAAACTTGTGTAAGGAATCGTTTAGGACCCTGTATACCACTTATGTCAGACCAATCCTGGAGTATGCTGCTCCTGCCTGGAGTCCATACCTAGTTAAACACAAGACAAAGTTAGAGAAGATTCAGCGAATCTCGAAGCGAAAGTTAGAGAAGACCACCAGACTGGTCCCGGAACTGAGAGGAATGAGTTACGAGGAAAGGCTAAGGGAGTTGAACCTCACAACCCTGGAAAACAGAAGAGTAAGGGGAGACATGATAACCACCTACAAAATTCTCAGGGGAATTGACAGGGTGGACAAAGACAAACTCTTTAGCACGGGTGGACCACGAACAAAGGGACACAGGTGGAAACTTAGTACCCAGATGAGCCACAGAGACGTTAGAAAGCATTTTTTCAGTGTCAGTAGTTAACAAATGGAATGCATTAGGCAGTGATGTGGTGGAGGCTGACTCCATCCACAGTTTCAAATATAGATATGATAGAGCCCAGTAGGCTCAGGAATCTGTACACCAGTTGATTGACGGTTGAGAGGCGGGACCAAAGAGCCAAAGCTCAACCCCCGCAAACACAACTAGGTGAGTACACACACACAGACACACACCAGAAAGCCTTGACACAGTAGCACACAAGAGACTAGTGCAGAAGCTGGAGATGCAGGCGGACACACTAGGGAGCCAGACAGGCCGTGCTCCCAGGCGGAGCGACACATGCACTAGGCTACACACTCCACACGGGCCGTATTAACGACCCGTGTGAGCCGACACACACACACACACACGCTGCACTTCTCATCTCCCGCGATATATTGCCTATTATACAATCACCTCATTAAACCATATATTCGCGTCAGGTAAATGCTCTCTGGTATTTATCATCAGTAACAACTTATTTTAGTATGCATATGACAACTACTACTTCTTTAAAGGCATAACAACGGCCAGTGTTGCAGGAACATCTTGAATGATTGTTTGCTGTTCAGAATGGGTCATTAGGAAGTCAAATTTACTCACTCGACAGCCCATAACATTGGAAAATAAATAAAGCCAGTGTGAGGTCGAAATAAATCTCCATACGTCAGTTAGATATATGACCCAAGATGTGTTGGGAAACAAGGTGGTGGAAGTTCATGCCTTGAGAGGCTGTTGAATGATTAATAGTGCAAGGTTAATGGGGAGTTCCTGTACTGTAGAGTGATGGTGAGTGCACACAGGAGGAGGGGGCATGATGCGGCACAAAGTGATGATAAGTGCACACAGGAGGAGGGGGCATGATGCGGCACAAAGTGATGATGAGTGCACACAGGAGGAGGGGGCATGATGCGACACAAAGTGATGATGAGTGCACACAGGAGGAGGGGGCATGATGCGGCACAAAGTGATGATGAGTACACACAGGAGGAGGGGGCATGATGCGGCACAAAGTGATGATGAGTACACACAGGAGGAGGGGGCATGATGCGGCACAAAGTGATGATAAGTGCACACAGGAGGAGGGGGCATGATGCGGCACAAAGTGATGATGAGTACACACAGGAGGAGGGGGCATGATGCGGCACAAAGTGATGATAAGTGCACACAGGAGGAGGGGGCATGATGCGGCACAAAGTGATGATGAGTGCACACAGGAGGAGGGGGCATGATGCGGCACAAAGTGATGATAAGTGCACACAGAAGGAGGAGGAGGCATGATGCGGCACAAAGTGATGATGAGTGCACACAGGAGGAGGAGGCATGATGTGGCACAAAGTGATGATGAGTGCTCACAGGAGGAGGAGGCATGATGTGGCACAAAGTGATGATGAGTGCACACAGGAGGAGGAGGCATGATGCGGCACAAAGTGATGATGAGTGCACACAGGAGGAGGAGGCATGATGCGGCACAAAGTGATGATGAGTGCACACAGGAGGAGGAGGCATGATGTGGCACAAAGTGATGATGAGTGCACACAGGAGGAGGAGGAGGCATGATGCGGCACAAAGTGATGATGAGTGCACACAGGAGGAGGAGGAGGCATGATGCGGCACAAAGTGATGATGAGTGCACACAGGAGGAGGAGGAGGCATGATGCGGCACAAAGTGATGATGAGTGCACACAGGAGGAGGGGGCATGATAGGGTTCTAGTGATGAGTGAGGTGATGTCGGGCAGGAACTGTGAGCAGGACCACCGTGTACTTGTTACTTGGTCAAGCAGCTCCTGTTGTTGCCTTAATGACGACCCTCCGCATCACATGATGACCGGGCTAGTTACCGTAATAGTCATGTTCACTCTCACTTCTTACTTACAAAGATTAATGAACACTCCACGTGTAAGGCATGATTACAACCCATCATCTAAGAATGATGGAAGCTGTACATACTATTGAAGGACTATACAACATTCTCTTGTACACGAGGACAAGAATGTTCTCTTGTAGCCCCCCAAATTTGTTTACGTCTTTTACAACTGAAATTGTTAAGGGACATCAAAAACGTCAAACGGAAGAGGCATAAATCTAGTTAAGGCTGTCCTAGGCCTAAAATAAAGAAGAAATTTTAGCCTTAACATGTGCAGTGTAATTTAGTATATATAAGTAATATAATAAACTTAACAAGTTAGGTTAGGTTGTGGACATTTTCTCTGACCTTCACAAAATGACTAGTATAAAACCTGGACTTGATTGTTACTGTGCAACAGTACCAACTGTGTACTTCCACCCACCTACAGTGACTGTAGGCACAATCATTTTTGGATGACAGCCGTGATTACAATGCTAGGCTGTTGTAGAGTGGGATGGGCAGCCACGGACCATACAGCCTGGATAGTTACCTGTAAGGTAGTCTTTAATATTAGTGAGTGAGGATGGAATATCATGAGCAAGGGATGTCCCAATGGATGAAAATAACCTTTTAGATTCAATAGCAGTGTCTAACGCCGAAAGCACATCATCGTCATTATATAGGAGAATTGTTTTTTTTATTCAAAATCTTTTTTTGAACCTAATATTTGGGAGATAGTGCTCCATGTTTTCTTAATGTTGCCCTTAATTTGGGTAAATTTATTTTCGTAGGATTTAATTTTGGCTCTTCAAATTATTTTAGACAACATTGATGAGTAAATCTTTGATAATTCTCTGGAGACGACTCCTAACCTATACTTCTTTTCAAGGTCATGTTTTTTATTAATAGATTTAAGTATACACCCTTTGTAAGCCATGGAGTGTTTAACCTTTTATTTGTAACTTGTTTCGTTAACATTGGACAGTGGAAGTTATAAAGGTTCAGAGTTTTCTGAAGAAATGTTTCCACTGCTAGGTTGATGTTCACTATGTCACCTAATTCAGCCTCCCAGTTGATATTAGCAGCAGCAGCAGCAGCAGTAGCAGCAGCATCAATAAAGTTGCTTATAGAAGTTTCATTGTGCAGCCTAAAGCTTGTCTTCCTTGTATCTAGAGGTGGTTTATTAATGTTGGTTAGGAGAAAGGAGCGGTAATGGTCTGTGGTCCTATCAATGATTATCCCTGAAGTAAGTGGAGAGGTTATGTTAGTCCAGATGTGGTCTAGAGCAGAGGCAGTACTATCAGTGTTATTCTAGTAGGATCTAGTGATTAAGGGTATGAGGAAGCAGGAATTCATACAGTTGAGGAAACTAGCAGCAGGAGGGTTATCAGGCTCGCAGAGGTCAATATTAAAGTCCCCGTCGATAATTAGATGGTTTTTGTTCAGCCTGTTATCTAGTATTAGATTTCTAAGGTTAGAGTTGAATTCGGACACATCAGTGTTAGGAATTCTATAGACTGCTCCCACACTCAGGACAGACTTAGCACCCTTGACTCTGAAACAGGCAAAGATATACTTCCCACAGCAGTCTCTAGTTCTAATTACTTTTAAGCTTAAGCTTTTAAATGCTTCGCCCACGTCTTACAAATACAAATAATCGCCAACAGAACCTAAATACCTAACCTAACCTATACCTATATAAGCACAATATGCTAATATAATATTAAGCTATATTTGAGAAAATTCCAGTTTTGAATGAACTGCATGTAAAAATTTATGAATGCGTCTGTGGGGTCGACCCCTGGATGGAATAGACTTGAGTCGAGGACAGGTTGGGATAGAATGGACTTTGTCTGAGGACGGGTTGCTGTAAATGCTTCACCGACATACTACAAATTCAAATAATTTCCAACGGAACCTTAAACACCTTGTTGGAAATTTGCGACACCCTAAATACAAACCCCCAGTACGATGAGATAAATTTATTGTGCTAGGAAATTAAATTTACTAACATTACTAACATGAAGCGTAGTGCCGCCAAATTCTTAATTTTTTCCCATGGCCACGATTGCATCAGCCGCCCAGTTCCTATGAGAACAAACTATTTATATAAATCGAATTAAACCCAGTCTAATGTATGTCTAACTTACTAGGTAATTTAGACCTTATATTGATTTAATTCATTAAAACAAATTATACCTCCGTTTCTAGGTAGGATTTTCCACAGCCACGATTAGCTTATTCCGGCTGGATAAAAGTCACGAACTAAATATTATCTACGTATATGTGTTGATTATCTAACGGCACCTCGGTTCAATAATATAAACAGCAGAAAACTGTCTGGTAATACCTGAAGTGCATTATCACGACGTAAAATAACGTTGGCAACGTCTTATTAGGTAGTAAAATAGAGTAAAATATTGTGACTTGTATGCCGTGATAGTGCTCAGATAGGAAGCGAGGGAGCGCGCGCTCGAGAAACTCGCCCTTTAGCATCGTAAAATATAGGGATCATCCGTGCATTAACTAGTCCCAGACGTTGCTGTCAGCTTCACCTAGCATTGAGGACACCACGTCCGGTTGGATGAGTAATCTTATCATTTTTATGGCCATAAACACTGATAGATTATCCAATCGTTAGGACGTAGGATTATCAAATAATCCTAGTAAGTCTAATTCCGGGAATCAGTTAATTCCTTTAATGGATATTAGTTAATGTAACTGTAGTTCAATAGAAATTACATTTCATGCCTTTCACATCGTGGAATTGAGGCGACGAGAGCGGGTCATCTTGACTAGTGAACCACATGTCCATGACGCCATCACGTTGAGACAAGATTGTACCGATTTTGGAGGACTGTCAGACACTTCTTATCTTCTCGGCAGCTAAGATGTTCATTATTTGTTATGCTGCCCGAAACGCTGCGCGTACTAGTGGCTTTACAAGATTGTTAATATCATGCTATGTATTCTAACAAACCCAATGTACCTTCTTGTATATAAATAAATAAATAAATATTGTAGTTAGTTTACTAACTCCATAACCCTTATTTCTTGATAAAATTTTATAATTGAAATTATGCAATAAATTATTTTTATTAGGTAGATCTAGCAGTATTAGATCTACTCCCCCAAAAAAGTGTGGAAGTGGAATAATCCAATTAACCATTAACAATTTTACAGTCCACTACACTAATATTTATCTTGATTTATTAATTAATTTATGATTATAATCAGTTGAGTCTCCGTGGTGTAGTGGTAAGACACTCGCCTGGCGATCCGCGAGCGCTATGTCATGGGTTCGTATCCTGGCCGGGGAGGATTTTCTGGGCGCAATTCCTTAACTGTAGCCTCTGTTTAACGCAACAGTAAAATGTGTACTTGGATGAAAAAACGATTCTTCGCGGCGGGGATCGTATTCCAGGGACCTGCCCGAAACGCTACGCGTACTAGTGGCTGTACAAGAATGTAACAACTCTTGTATATATCTCAAATTATGTGTTGGAAGAATTTCCCCACACACGTAACCAATGCATAAATATGCACAATATGCTAATATATAATTATATTAATTTATATTTGAGATAATTTCTGTTTTGAATGAACTGGATGTTAAAATTGATGAAAGCATCTTTGGGGTCAACCGCTGGATGGAATAGACTTTGGTCTGAAGACGGGTTGTAGGATGTAGTTGCA
The DNA here is from genome assembly GCF_040958095.1 of Procambarus clarkii. NCBI lineage: Eukaryota > Metazoa > Arthropoda > Malacostraca > Decapoda > Cambaridae > Procambarus > Procambarus clarkii. Next base: position 19,851,123 of record NC_091194.1, read on the forward strand.
AAGTGATGTAGACTTAGTGACGTCACATACTCTTTATAAAGAAGAATCTAATTATATCAAAATAATACTTAATCGTCTTCAAATTACAATTAGCTTAATCCTATAAATAAACGTATCCTATCTCAAAATAATCGTCCAGATAAGAGAAAATTAATCTGAATCGCAGGACACGGTGCTCTCTGAAGCACACGCCTGAGGCACACGGAAGGGAAGGGAATTATCAGGAGAAGTGCCAAGCCATTACGACTATATAGCACTGGGATAAGGATTCGGGATGGGACTGGGGGGGGGGGGTGGAGGAATGGTCCCCAAACACTTGAACTTCATGCAGATCGGGATTGAACGCCGATCTGCATGAAGGAGATCGTTGCTCTACTGTCCAGTCCAAGTTTTTTTTATTATTATTTTCTACCACAGACGTGGCCACACATTTACAATGCTAACTAGCATATATAAATTTTCTTCTGTCCTCCACGGACAGGGTGAGAGATTTGTCAAACATACAGTTCAGAGATTTATTGAACAACCACAGGTGATCGTAGTGCTTTTAAAATGTTAGGCTAAGCTTAAATACATAAATATGTACTTAAATACATAGATACACAGATTTCTGAATGCTTTAATGTGAATTTATAATGGTGAAATGTAATTCTGATCGGCTTTATACTTTATACACATGCATACACACATACATACATACATACATACATACATACATACATACATACATACATACATGCATACATACATACACACACACGGGACACCACGAGCGTAGCTCTCATCCTGTAACTACACTTAGGTAATAATTACACATACATACATATATTCACATACATACACATATATTTGTCTCTTTTACTCTGACAGGGTGAGATAGCTGACAAGAGAAACTAGTGTGCAATTAAGAACTTAACCACTGAAGGTGATTAGGGGTGCTTTTATAAGCTCAGGTTATATAGTTACTTTACATGGTTAATCTTGGGTACAAGTCCAATATATCATCAAGTGTTCCAGTACTCATATAGTAATTACACAGTTCAGCATACCTTAGCCCAGGAGGGCAAAAGTTAGTACAATATGGGACATTCTACTAATATAATGTTCAAGTGAGTACATGTTTTCTCTTTCACAAAGTTGACACATTGTGAACTCGACATTTGGGTTTTGAGAAAGCTGCCAGATACGTCTATATCCCAGGCGTATTCTGGCCACTATAACATCACATTGCCGGGTTCTTGTTCTATTAGTCCCATATGTGAATGTCTCCTCACGATATCTATCATAATATTTAATACTGCAACTTTCAGGTCTTTGTAAATTTGTTAGGTCGGTGAGATTATTCTCTTTGTCCCTTCTAGTGAAACACCCATATGAATTTCTACTACTGGTTTTCTACTGGCTGTCTTTGCAAGCATATCAACAGTGTCATGCCTTGAGATGCCAACATGTTATGGTATCCATAGGAATTTAATTTCAAATCTATTTTCTTTAGCAGCTAAAACATTCATTCGAATATCACTGACTATTTTCTGAGTGTCACTACTATGTGCATTCAGTGCCAGGAGTGCACTCTGCGAGTCACAGTATATAAGTCCACTGCCTTTGCCTTTTAAAAATTCAGTGGCAAGGTATATGCCTGCAAGTTCGGATTGAGTTGTACTTGCCCAAGTGGTTGGTCTGGGGTAGCCAGCGCGGGCACTCTTGTTTACATTCAAACAGAGCAGACGTGTATCGTGTTATAATCTGAAAATCAACATCAAACACCGCACAAACATCACATAATCAGCATTCATATCTATCCTTTACATAGTAGGAGTGTTGAACACTATTCTGATCAAGAACAATATCTTAATCTGAAAACTTTAAACTCATAGAAGTGTAGTGAGAGCAACGGTTGAGGTGTTGTCAGTGATGTTTACAGAGTTTACAGTTTTATGCAGTTATAAAACAATAACTGTTTTATTTCAACTTTATTTATTAACAACATTAGGTACAAATCATACTTCCAAGCCACTCCTTAATCTCAACCCCGCGACGCTAATATTATCACCCTCACGTCAAAATATAGAGCCTCAATCACATCAAGAAAGATTATTGAGTCTTGCAGTTGAGACTCAGGCTTCAGGTCTCCAGGCTATACAGGAATACATATTAATGTACAGAGAGTTATTTTAATTGGATAGCCGTGACATTAATCATATCCTATTTACAGCTGTTGATAATTAAACCATGGATAAAATGCCCAAATTTACCGTTAGTAGCTATTAATTAGGTCATCTTAATCCATTATAATCTGAATATATTATATATTATCAATCCTAACTAAATCTCAACAAATCTTAACAATAGTTATCAAAATTATTAGTTAATTTCTTGCATAGTTTTCAGGCAATAACATTTACTTTGAGATCAAGATAACTTTAAATTTTTTACATTTTATATTAAAAATTAAGGAATAGAATATTAAGGAATTTGTTATATTTCTTCATATATGATAATAAGTAATAATTAATTAATAATTCCTTAACTATCATACTATTAATGTAACTTTGTATAGTTGCGGTACCTGAATCATATGATAAGTTATCTAGTAATAACTGTTTAGAGAGTTAGACTAGAGTTTAGATAACAAAATCAAGGCAGATTTTGTGAACCAGACCTATTAAGCTGTAATTGTTTATTATTATAATCAAATTTTTATCATCTCTAATTGTGGCCAACTTTCCTCGGGGAAATTGAGAGAGCGGCTTGTTCCCTAGGCCTCCACTTCACCCTACAACAAAACATAGACCTGGCGCCAGTCAAGCTGGACGCGTCACAGCTAAGAATTTGCTGTATTTGTAGTTAGTATTTTTTAGTGCGTGCTAGTTTTATCATGTTGTATTAATTAAACAAAATCTACCACATTATATACCCAGGCAGACCCAGTCTGCCTGGGCCGATGTTGGGGAATTCGGTGACTGGTGGGTCCTTGGGAGTTGACGGTGTGGAACCGGATGTGTCGCTGTCTCCAGGGTTGGTGGTGGCAGAGGTTCATGTGCCTGCTGGTGCTGGTGCCCGGGTCTCGGCGGTGACTTCCGTTCCTTCTCCGCCTGGGGACTCTCCGCAGTGGGAGGTGGTGGCTCCCGCTCCCAGGGATGGTGTGGTTGCTGATGCTGGGCGTGGCCTGGTTGTGACATTAAGGAAGGATGCGCGCCGCCCTGGTTCCCTGCAGTCATCTGGTGGTGTGCCCGTGGCCGCTGGTGCCCCAGTGGTGGTGTCCTATGTCCGGCTCCCTCCTGTGAGGGTACGTATTGGGGACCTGGGGGACGTGTTGCCGGCGTCGGTGATGCCGCCGGGGCACTGGTCGGCAATTGCTGAGTTACTGCTGAATGACGAGCCGGGGGAATTTCATGGTGAGGGTGTTCCCGTGATGTGGGGGATTGTGGCAGTTACTCGCGTCAGAAGTGATACCATTTGGGTCCCCTGCTTACGGGTGTTTGTTGCTAGGGTTCCGGGTGACATGGCGTCCCCGGTGGGTGAACGAGACCCTTGGGGGTAGTTACGTTGGGAGGCGTTCAATGTGCGATTCCCACGGGTCTTGTTCCCGGGGCAAATATGTCCGCTGATTCCCTGTTTTTTTTTCTCTCTATTTGTAGTGTTGTGTGCCCCTCTGGCGTTTTGTTTGCCCTACTGTCTTCTGTGTCCGCGCCTCTCCCTTTGTGGAGGGGCCGGTGTTTTGCAGAGTGTGTATTCTCTTCATGTATTACCATGTATTACCATGTATTACCATGTATTACCATGTATTACCATGTTGTATTGTGTTTTATTTTTAATTTTCCTTTTGTTTATATGTATGATTTGTTTGTGTGTGCATTGTCTTGTGTTATGTTTCATTTTATACATTATGATGTGTTTTGTTGTCGGTCCTTCCAGCCGGTGCTTGGTTGTTTTGTTTTATATTATTCCTAAGTTTTTGTTTATTTGCTGGTTTGTTATTGTTATTGTTTTATAATTTGTCTTGATGTATGGTGTGTTTCTCCTGTGTTCCTCCGTTGTTGTCTTGATTTATGGTGTGTTTCTCATGTGTTCCTCCGTTGTTGTCTTGATGTATGGTGTGTTTCTCATGTGTTCCTCCGTTGTTGTCTTGATTTATGGTGTGTTTCTCATGTGTTCCTCCGTTGTTGTCTTGATGTATGGTGTGTTTCTCATGTGTTCCTCCGTTGTTGTCTTGATTTATGGTGTGTTTCTCATGTGTTCCTCCGTTGTTGTCTTGATGTATGGTGTGTTTCTCATGTGTTCCTCCGTTGTTGTCTTGATGTATGGTGTGTTTCTCATGTGTTCCTCCGTTGTTGTCTTGATTTATGGTGTGTTTCTCATGTGTTCCTCCGTTGTTGTCTTGATGTATGGTGTGTTTCTCATGTGTTCCTCCGTTGTTGTCTTGATGTATGGTGTGTTTCTCATGTGTTCCTCCGTTGTTGTCTTGATGTATGGTGTGTTTCTCATGTGTTCCTCCGTTGTTGTCTTGATGTATGGTGTGTTTCTCATGTGTTCCTCCGTTGTTGTCTTGATTTATGGTGTGTTTCTCATGTGTTCCTCCGTTGTTGTCTTGATGTATGGTGTGTTTCTCATGTGTTCCTCCGTTGTTGTCTTGATGTATGGTGTGTTTCTCATGTGTTCCTCCGTTGTTGTCTTGATGTATGGTGTGTTTCTCATGTGTTCCTCCGTTGTTGTCTTGATGTATGGTGTGTTTCTCATGTGTTCCTCCGTTGTTGTCTTGATGTATGGTGTGTTTCTCATGTGTTCCTCCGTTGTTGTCTTGATGTATGGTGTGTTTCTCATGTGTTCCTCCGTTGTTGTCTTGATTTATGGTGTGTTTCTCATGTGTTCCTCCGTTGTTGTCTTGATGTATGGTGTGTTTCTCATGTGTTCCTCCGTTGTTGTCTTGATGTATGGTGTGTTTCTCATGTGTTCCTCCGTTGTTGTCTTGATGTATGGTGTGTTTCTCATGTGTTCCTCCGTTGTTGTCTTGATGTATGGTGTGTTTCTCATGTGTTCCTCCGTTGTTGTCTTGATGTATGGTGTGTTTCTCATGTGTTCCTCCGTTGTTGTCTTGATGTATGGTGTGTTTCTCATGTGATCCTCCGTTGTTGTCTTGATGTATGGTGTGTTTCTCATGTGTTCCTCCGTTGTTGTCTTGATGTATGGTGTGTTTCTCATGTGTTCCTCCGTTGTTGTCTTGATGTATGGTGTGTTTCTCATGTGTTCCTCCGTTGTTGTCTTGATGTATGGTGTGTTTCTCATGTGATCCTCCGTTGTTGTCTTGATGTATGGTGTGTTTCTCATGTGTTCCTCCGTTGTTGTCTTGATGTATGGTGTGTTTCTCATGTGATCCTCCGTTGTTGTCTTGATGTATGGTGTGTTTCTCATGTGTTCCTCCGTTGTTGTCTTGATGTATGGTGTGTTTCTCATGTGTTCCTCCGTTGTTGTCTTGATGTATGCTGTGTTTCTCCTGTGTTCCTCCGTTGTTGTCTTGATGTATGGTGTGTTTCTCATGTGTTCCTCCGTTGTTGTCTTGATGTATGGTGTGTTTCTCATGTGTTCCTCCGTTGTTGTCTTGATGTATGGTGTGTTTCTCCTGTGTTCCTCCGTTGTTGTCTTGATGTATGCTGTGTTTCTCATGTGTTCCTCCGTTGTTGTCTTGATGTATGGTGTGTTTCTCATGTGTTCCTCCGTTGTTGTCTTGATGTATGGTGTGTTTCTCCTGTGTTCCTCCGTTGTTGTCTTGATGTATGGTGTGTTTCTCCTGTGTTCCTCCGTTGTTGTCTTGATGTATGCTGTGTTTCTCATGTGTTCCTCCGTTGTTGTCTTGATGTATGGTGTGTTTCTCATGTGTTCCTCCGTTGTTGTCTTGATGTATGGTGTGTTTCTCCTGTGTTCCTCCGTTGTTGTCTTGATGTATGGTGTGTTTCTCATGTGTTCCTCCGTTGTTGTCTTGATGTATGGTGTGTTTCTCATGTGTTCCTCCGTTGTTGTCTTGATGTATGGTGTGTTGCTCATGTGTTCCTCCGTTGTTGTCTTGATGTATGGTGTGTTTCTCATGTGTTCCTCCGTTGTTGTCTTGATGTATGGTGTGTTGCTCATGTGTTCCTCCGTTGTTGTCTTGATGTATGGTGTGTTTCTCATGTGTTCCTCCGTTGTTGTCTTGATGTATGGTGTGTTTCTCATGTGTTCCTCCGTTGTTGTCTTGATGTATGGTGTGTTTCTCATGTGTTCCTCCATTGTTGCTAATTGTTGTCTTGTGCTGTCGGTCCTTCTGGCCGGTGGCTTCTTAATTTGTTTTAGTTTTCTGTGATATTTTATTGTATTTACCTTGCATGCTTGCATGTAAAAATAAATAAATAAAAAACTTCACCCTACAAGAAAACAGACCTGGCGGCAGTCAAGCTGGACGCCACTCACAGCTAAGAATTTGCTTTATTTGTAGTTAGTTTTTTTTAGTGCATGCTAGTTTTATCATGTTGCATTAATTAAACAAAATTTACCACATTCTATCCTGGTCATAGATTGTTGTAAACATTGAATTTTATCTTCCCAAATCCTTTTATGCCTCGACAATAGGCGTCCTCCCAATGTCCTTTTTTTGTGCCACTTGTTACACATGATATCTGGACAGCAGTTGTAAGCAGTGCGCTCCTTGCGATTATAGTGGCAGCACAGCCTTGTTATCGGGTAGGAAGGTGGCCTTGTGTGATCACCAGGCGGTCGTGCTGCTGCTCACACGGTAGTTGAACACTTCCTTGAGACCGCTGCTGAGGTTGGTGATGCATCAACTGGCCGTGCTGAGGCTGGTGATGCATCAACTGGCCGTGCTGAGGCTGGTGATGCATCAACTGGCCGTGCTGAGGCTGGTGATGCATCAACTGGCCGTGCTGAGGCTAGTGATGCATCAACTGGCCGTGCTGAGGCTGGTGATGCATCAACTGGCCGTGCTGAGGTTGGTGATGCATCAACTGGCCGTGTTACTGATAATGTGGTTGTGTTGGTGGAGGCCGGGGATGCTGGTGAGGCCGCTCACGTCCACTCCCACCAGCAGCTGTCTCGCTGACAAGGGTTGGCTGCTAGTATAAGTGCAGGGAATGTTTCTTGAGGTTCAGTGGTTGTAGGAGGAGGCCGTGGTGCCAAGGTGGTCATTTTAATGCACCCAGTGAGTCTTCAGTTTAAACTAACACCACATATTTCTTCAGCGTGTTAGCATGTATTAGTTGGAAATCAGAATATACTGATGGTATTGAAGCAACTCGCACTCTCAACTAATATGTCTCATTTTGTGGGAATTTGTATGGTCCCAAACATACGAATTACAAATTACTATGAATAGGAGCGGCTCACAAATATCCACGTTTTCTATACATCGGTAGGTTAGGTTAGGCGAGTTTCTTGGGTTCGTTTGTCTTGCTGGGATAGTTCTTTGTATATTGTATGTTGGCGCAAATCATGATAATGGGTTGCCTGTAAAGTGATATCCTTCATATACTCTTCATCCGTCAACAATTCTCTCTCTCTCTTATTTTTGTAACTAAGACTAAGTGTTCATAAGGGCTGTTAATTGACGTATCTAGTGAAGCTGCAAGCAAAAGCTGTTATTCTAACTCAGCTCATCTGAAGCCGGCCCCTAGAGATTCATTTATTTCATGAGAATGTACTTTGAAACCCATCACAAAGAGAACTATCATATAAGGAATCTGGTGAAACTGTAAGCAAGAGCTGTTATCCTACCTCAGGTCAGTTGAAACCTACTTCTAGAGACCCATTTATTTCCATGAGCCTATTCTATGCATCAATAGGAATAAACTTTATTTATTAACAACATTAGGTAACAATCATATAAAGAACAGGATGAACCTGAAGCCAACTGTGTGCCAGAGCCTTCATGTGGTCATGTGATCTCTGTCTCTGTATCCCCTGCACCTTTTAACTAAGACTAGGGTTCAGAAGGAATACACTTGATGTTGGTACAATAATGCTGCTGGAGGCTGAGATGTGTTAAGCTCCAGCATGTCCTTCCTCCTGAACTGATAGTACATATAGCACCTGTTTGCTTGTCGGAAATTTTTCGATACACAATATTTAACCCAGACACACAAAGCAAATGCTAATGTGTTAGGAACATACGAAACGCTATGTGTATTAGTGGCTTTAGGTATTGTATGTACTAGCTCTATCAATAAATCCAACATTATGTTTGGAACTCATCATCTCATGTACAACTCATGTATGTACTTTTACCCGAATAAAATTGAATTTGAATTTTGAATTTTGAAATTACTAACCCTAACATACCAAGCCAAAACGGTTATTTTGGGAACATACTAATCTTACTAACTCACTTATAATCATAAGAGAACCATTAAAGGAACTATGTTTAGTGGCTTCTCCGAGAAAATTGGATGTTGCCACGTAAGCAAATACGCTATTTACGCACAATATTTCTCTTATGAAAACATAGAACCTCGTCTAAAGGTTAAAAATGATAAAGTACTCTTTAGAACTGGATTTAATTAAATAACAAACAAATCTAAAGTCTCCTTTCTTAAATCGATACTGACAAATTCTGAACTATGTTGATGGTTGCGTCCATAGCAGAGTCGTTGAGTATTTTGTAGTCCGGTTATGAGACATACGAGAAACAACGGGTAAGCCTCATCTCAATTATAGAATTTCTCTCTGAATATATGCTATGTATCGTGGTAGCAGTTTACTACTGATAAGTTACTCGGCTAACTGTTAACATTCGGGCCTACTCAATGCGGTCCGACACGTGACTGAAGGATGCCCAGTGCATATTATCAGACCACGTAGATTCATTCTACATGGTCTGATTCATTCTACATGGTCTACATGGTCATTCTACTGTTAAATGGGTTAGTAAAATGCAATCATTTCTTTATAAAGAAATGATTGCATTTTACTAACCCATTTAACAGTAGAATTAACATTTAGTAGTTTATTACCATTACCCAGTTATTGATGTGATAGGCTATGTATATATACCCCCACCCCCCAAACATGTAAGTATGACAACACTTAACAGGATAACATTTAAGTACAGTCCACATTTAAATATGCAGTCCATTCTCAATTAATAATCATCAATTAACGTAAGTTGATTAAATATATATTCCTGCTAGGAAAATTCCCCACATGTTTATGGTCCTTCGAACTGGAGAGTGCAGAAATTAGACTATTCTTAAGAACAGGTTCGTTTCACATATGTTTATGGTCCTCAACGGACTGGATGAACCAGAATTTACAGATCTAAACACACACTGGTTCTTAGAATCCAATGTTTTCGTTCTTCGAACTGGGATCTTTGTGATCCATAAATGAACAATTAGTATATATAACTATTAAATATATAGCAGCAAAAGTAAACTGCTATATATAACTATAACTATATATACATGCTATATATAGCCTAACTCAGTCAACCTCACTCAGCAGTATACCCAAAGTATTAACAGTGATTGAAACGACTGCTGCTAACACAATATTAACTACGGCTATTGGTTAGTCTCATTACTTAAGATATAATACCATTAAATACAAGAAGTTGAGAGGCTACTACCCATAAATGTGTATATATTTCTCTTAAGCTCAGAGAGAAACATTTAACATATAAAATAAAACCAAATAAAATATTACACCATTCTGTTTACTGCACAATATTGTACCATTTAATTAATTGCCAACTCTTATTTGGGTGGGGAGGGGGAAGTGTAGGACAATATTAGGCTAGTACTGAACTGAATAATGATGAACCTAATCTAATCTAATTAATTGTGCTAACCGGTGTAAGGGTTGGCTATCACATTTGTCTAGTGTTGGACTAAATATTGTTCAGCCTAGCAAGTATTTAATCATTGTGCAGACCATATAGGGTAGATTATTAACAACACGAGTTGTGTTGTACACATATATTTTATTTCTTTGCATTATTTATTTATTTACTTATTTATTTATTTATATACAAGAAGGTACATTGGGAGTGTGAGGATACATAGTGTAGTAATTACAATCTTGTAAAGCCACTAGTACGCGTAGCGTTTCGGGCAGGACCTTTAATCTAAGAAAATTTTAAGTAGGTAAATACTTGCAAAATGTATAAAAAATTATAACAGTTACAAAGCAAGAAAAAAAAAAATAAAGATGAGAGAAAATTGTAGGTATATTAAAGCACATAGGTAGCTCAGATTGATTGCTATGACAGCTTGGATGGTAGTTTAACAAAAATTAGTAGGCACAATACAGCATATGGCTAGCACATAAAAGAAGACAACAATGAACACAATAATAAAGTTGTTTGGGTTAAGTACATAAAGATTGGGAGATTGGATAACACTAGATACAGAGCAAATTTAAAGCTCAGTGTAGGAAACTACGAAGATGAAATTAGGTACTTTTTGGTTTTGTTTTTAAATGAGGCAAAAGTTTGACAGCTTTTCAATTCACTAGGGAGTGAGTTCCATAGACTAGGTTCCTAAATTTGCATAGAGTATTTACACAGATTAAGTTTGACCCTAGGGATATCAAAGAGATATTTATTTCTGGTGTGGTGATAATGGGTCCTATTACATCTGTCCAGGGAGAGTTTCAGAGAATGGTTTGCATTTAAGAACAAGGTTTTGTAAATGTAGTTGACACAAGAGAATGTGTGGAGGGAGTTAATATTTAGCAAGTTTAGGGAGTTAAACAAGGGGGCTGAGTGTTGTCTGAAAGCTGAGTCTGTTATTATTCTGATAGCAGATTTTTGCTGGGTGACGATGGGCTTAAGGTGGTTTGCAGTGGTAGACCCCCATGCACAGATACCATAATTAAGATAGGGGTAGATTACTGCATAATATAGTGAGAGGAGAGCAGAGTTAGGAACATAATATCTTATTTTAGAGAGTATACCAACGGTTTTAGAGACTTTTTAGATTTCGATATATTTTCATTTTGATTTAACTATTTTGTGACATTGCATTAGAATTGAGTTGTGCCATACCGTTCATTTCATAAGTATAAGAATAGATGCCACATGTGTGACAGGTAAAAAATTTTTTTTAAGAAACAGCGCCATCTGTTGCACATCGGAGCAACACACGATATACTAACTATGTTTCGATTCCATTTCAATGTTTCCAATTGCAGTGACAAATAGAATTTTCATAGATTTCGATTTATTTTCATTTTGATTTAATTATTTTGCATGACATTGCGTTGGAATTGAGCTGTGTTGTTTACCATACCGTTCATTTCATGAGTATAGTTTATTTTTATATTTTTCGTTTTTTTTTTCATTTTGTTTTCAATTGTTTTTCTTATATTTCAGTGATGGGAACATCAGATCACTTGATGTTCCCAATTTTCTGCTGGGAACATCAGACCATTTGGGAAGGCATCAGACAAGGGGACGTGGGAGGGTGGTAATGGCCGAGGGAAGAGGGGAGGGAAGAAGAGAATGGTGGGGAGGATGAGGGTACGTGAGTGGGGGATGGTGGAGAGGTCGATGGTACAGGGGAGGGGGTAATTGAAATTGAAATTGAAATAAGTTTATTGAGGTAAAATACACAAGACGAGGGGGTAATGGTGAGGAGGACAAGGGAGGGGGATAGTGGGGAGGACGAGGGGGGAAGGAGGAGTGGGAAATGGTAGAGTGGACGAGGGGGACGGGAGATGGTTGGGAGAACGAGGGGATGGTGGAGTGGGGAATGGTTAGGAGGACGAGGGAACGGTAGAGTGGGGGATGTTGGGGAGGACAAAGGGACAGGGGAGGGGGGGAATGGTGGGGATGACGAGGGTACGGGGAAGTAAGGAATAGTTGGGAGGACGAGGGGACGGGGGAGAGGGGAATGGTGGTGAGGACTGGGAGACGGGGGAAGGTTGTTGTGGCTTAGCAACTCGCATGCTTTGCTGAGCCACAGCAACGCGTGGCCAGGTGCAGCTAGTCTACATTAATAAAAATGGAAATGTTCGTTTGTGTATAACTGCTAATCTCCGAAAGTTCTTCACCGATTGCTTTGAAATTTTCACACAACGTTCCATTCACATCCGGTCAGGTTTTTATATACATACTATATAGATATCACGTCTGTGACGGTAAAAATTTTTTTTTTCTGAAAAAAATTGTTTTTCATGTGAGGGAAATCTTTGAAACCTCTTTACCGATTGCTTTGAAATTTTGACACAACGTTGCATTCGAATTGATGCGCCTTTTTATATATCTACTATATACATGCCTCACCTGTGACAGGTAAAAACATGTTTTTTTTTAAAGAACAGCGCCATCTGTTGGACGTAAGAGCATCACATGCTGTAATCTCCAAAAGTTTTTCACCGATAGCTTTGAAATTTTGACACAACATTGCATTCAAATAGGCGTGTGTTTTTATATACCTACTATATAGATTCCACCCCTGTGACAGGTAAAAACATGCGTTTTTTAAAAACAGCGCCATCTGTTGCACATAATAGCAACATGAACGCTATACTAAATATGTCACGAATTCCTTTTCAGTGTTTTCGATTGCATTGATAAATTTTATTTTCATAGATTTTGATTTATTTGATTTTTTATTGAATTATTTTGTGTGACATTGTGTTGGAATTGAGCTGTGTTGTTTACCATACCGTTCATTTCGTAAGTATAAGTATAGATGCCACACCTGTGACAGGTAAAACTATACTTTTCTTGAAAAACAGCGCCATCTGTTGCATGTAAGAGCAACACGCATGCTATACTAAATATGTTTCAATTCCATTTCAATGTTTCTGATTGCATTGATAAATTGAATTTTCATAGATTTTGATTTATTTTCATTTTGATATAATTATTTTGTGTGAATTGCATTGGAATTGAGCTGTGTTGTTTACCATACCGTTCATTTCGTGAGTATAGTTTATTTTTTTATTTTTTCATGTTTTCATTTCATTTTTTAACTGTTTTTCTTATATTTCAGTGATGGGAACATCAGATCACTTGATGTTCCCAATTTTCTGAGGGGAACATCAGACCATTTGGGAAGGCATCGGACGAGGGAGTGGGGAATGGTGGGGATGACGAGGGGACGGAAGTAAGAGATGGTGGGGAGGACAAGGGGACAAGGGAGGGGGTAATGGTGGGGAAGGACGAGGGGATGGGGGAGTTTGGGATGGTGGGGACGAGGGGATGGGGGAATGGAGAATGGTGGGGAGGACAAAAGAACAGGCGAGTGGGACATGGTGGGGAGGACGAGGGGACGGTGGAGTGGGGAATAGTTGGAAGGCCAAGGAGACGGGTGAGGGGGGAATGGTGGGGAGGACTGGGGGGAGAGGGAAGGTTGCTGTAGCTTAGCAACACACATGCATTGCTGAACCACAGCATCGCATGGCCTGGTACTGCTAGTAATAATAATAAACATTCACCTCCGCGGCACCAAGACCTGTACTCGCTTACGCTCTCTACTCTAAGCTGTATCACAGCCCCCTACTACCCCCAGATGATGTAGAACACCACCTATAGGCAGCTAAGTACATGGAGTCCGTGCATATCTTAACAGATGAACAGTAACCAACCCAATCTACTCCATCTCAAACACAATTCTAAACAATCCTCTCCTGCTGTGAGTACCAGTGCCTGTTACCCGCCTCTGCCCGCCTCCGTCCTGCCTGACACAAGTTTCAGCTACAACATATTCGCTCTACCATACTCAATCAACCATACCTTTCAAAAGCAAGGTTGCCCAGGGGAAAAAGAACTTCATATCTCCAAACAAGGCACCCATCCAGAACAACACTGACAGCCGTAGTTCTTTGCCCTCTGGGGCCTGTGGCGGCGCTGCTCTCCCCTCAACCCCATCACCGAATCAGGGAATTGTATCCTCTCAATCATTTCCAAATTCCTCGCTAACATCCCACTTCTTGCACTTCAAGTGTGCTGCTAGTCCCTCGCAGGATTTCCCTATCTGGGCCGAGAATCAGTGGTTCATAAAGTTGTGTCTAGTCTATGTCTAGGAGCCGGTCGGCCGAGCGGACAGCACGCTGGACTTGTGATCCTGGGTTCGATCCCAGGCGCCGGCGAGAAACAATGGGCAGAGTTTCTTTCACCCTATGCCCCTGTTACCTAGCAGTAAAATAGGTACCTGGGTGTTAGTAAGCTGTCACGGGCTGCTTCCTGGGGGTGGAGGCCTGGTCGAGGACCGGGCCGCGGGGACACTAAAGCCCCGAAAACATCTCAAGATAAAATGATAGTCATTGTGGCTCAAATTACGATCATTGAGAGCCTTGAGGGTCAAGCTAGTCAGGCGAACTTACATCAACAGCGACAAACAATAACCTTCTCCACGAGGCGGTTAGTGCTTGTCAAACTTACCAACAACAACTCCAGCGTGACATAAACCGTCTCCGTAATGAAAGTACGGATCTGAAAACCAATGAATCCGTCAAACAACAAGAGGAAGCTCTTGAAAAAATTTAAAGCTTGTATTAGTAATTTAACCACTCAACAATCTACCTCCCAGGTTGAACAAGACCAGCACAAGTTGCTGGACTCTGTTATTGTGTCGTCTTCAGCCCTTCCTGTGGAAAGTGAAGGTGAGAAGTGTATTGATATTGTACATGCTTTCAAAAAAGACCAACTGATTTGTAATGTCAACAAAACAGACATAATTGCTACCTACATAATAGGCAAACAATCCATCAGGACAAAACTAAAGAAAAATTCGCCTCAAGCTAGCTATCCAGTCCCTAAAATCTGATCTTGTCCAGACAGCAGTACCCTCAAAAAGGGACTTTACATCAACGAGTACTTGACCAGAAAAAGGCAGGAACTCCTCTACCACCTGCGACAAATCCGGAATAAAAACCAATTTGTGATCCATCAGTGCTTTGTCAGAGATGATATGATAAAAGTGAGAAAAACTCCTTCAGGTTAAATGTTTACAATCTCAAATAAGGATATTCTCAAAACATTTCTCACCCAGTGTGGTTTGACTGACCCTATCAGTTAGTCAGGCCAGACTGACATGACTGACCCTATCAGTTAGTCAGGCCAGACTGACATGACATAACCCCTATCACTTGTGCCTCTTCTTATTTAACCCCCTTGTCACAAAGTGCTAGGTAACCTGTGTGTCATTGTTGCCTAGGTTGGCTAACCTCCACATACTCCCTTGGTTCATTGTACCCTGTGTCCTCTAGTGTAAACTATTATGTTCAGTGTACCTGAGTTTACCTCAAAGTAATCTACCTCATTTTGTTATAGTGTAACTTTAGAAATTAACTATAGTGTAACTACTTTAGTAAAATAAACTATTACGCTCAGTGTATCTCAAAGTAATCTATCTCATTATATATAGTGTAATTTTAGGAATTTACCTAAGTTTTGTATTCCTAACATAGTCATTCTTTTTAGAATCCTTTTTTTTACTTGTCATCTATTTTTTTTCTTTCATTGTTTAATTACATTGTTTTTTTCTTTGTATAATTCATTTTCACATATTCCTATTTTTATATTGCATTTCATGCAATAGTTATTTTTTATATCTAGATCTTTGTATAATTGCCTTTTTTGCCTTTTTTACCGTCAAGCAGCCCTCTTATGCAAACTAGTATAGACCCAGAACTAAACCTCTTATCTAGTATCTATTACAATCATCACTTTAATTCTCAAAATTGCAGGTATTATACAGCACATAATGCAAACAGTGTATTAACGCATATTCACAATGTTTCTGTAATTAACTTGAATGGAAGATCTCTAAGCAAACACCTTGATGATGTTAATGCCCTAATTCAATCAGTTGACAACAAATTCTCCTTTGTCATACTTACTGAAACGTGCTTAAAAGAGGATACTACACTACACTTTAACATGCCAAACTATTCAACAATTCACAACTGTCGACCAATTCAGAGAAGTGGTGGTACTGCTCTTTACTACCACCAAGAACTGACATGCTTAAAAATAATTAGAACTAGGGCTCCTGAGTCTCTAGTTTTAATTGAGTGGGGAGTATATCTTTGCCTGTTTCTGAGTCAAGGGTGGCGAGGCTGTCCTGACTGTGGGAGCACGCTACATAATTCCTAACACTGATGTGTCTGAATTCAACTCTAACCTTTGAAATCTAATACTAGCTAACAGACTGAACATAAACCAACTAATAATTTCGGGGGACTTTAATATTGACCACTGCGACTCTGATAACCTTCATGCTGCTAGTTTCCTCAAATGTTTGAATTCCTGCTTCCTCATACCCGTAATCACTAAACCTACTAGAATCACTGATACGACTGCCTCTGCTCTTGACCACATCTGGACTAACATAGCCTCTCCACTTCAGGGATAATCACTGATAGCACCACAGACCATTACTCCACATTTCTCCTAACCAACATTAATAAACCACCTCTAGATGCAAGGAAGATAAACTTTAGGCTGCACAGTGAAACTTCTATAAGGAACTTTACTGCTGCTGCTGCTGCTAATATCAACTGGGAGGCTGAATTAGGTAACATAGTGAACATAACCTAGCAATGCACACTTTTCTTCAGAAAACTCTGAGCCTCTATAACACCCACTGTCCTATGCTAACGAAACAAGTCACAACTAAAAGGTTAGACAATCCTTGGCTTACAAAGGGTATACTTAAATCTATATAAATAAAAATGTAAATGTTCGTTTGTTCAAAATTGTTAATCTCCGAAAGTTCTTTACCGATTGCTTGGAAATTTTCACACACGTTCCATTCACATCCGAGCAGGTTTTTATATACATACTCTATAGATGTCACGTCTGTGAATGGAAAAAACGTTTTTTTTTTTTTTAAACTGTTTTTCATGTAAGGGAAATCTTCAAAACCACTTTACCGATTACTTTTAAATTTTGACACAATATTGGATTTGAATAGGCACGTGATTTTATATACCTACTATATACGATTTCATTGATAAAATTGAATTTTTATAGCTTTAGATTTATTTTAATTTTGTTTTAATTATTTTGTGTGCCATTGCGTTGGAATATAGCTGTGTTGTTTACTATACCATTCATTTTGTGAGTATAGTTTATTTTTTATTTTTGTTTTATTTTTTAACTGTTTTTCATATATTTCAGTGATGGGAACATCAGATCATTTGATGTTCCAAATTGTCTGATGGGAACATCAGATAATTTGGAAATGCATCGGATGAAGGAGTGGGGAATGGTGGGGAGGACGAGGGGACTGGGGAGGGGAGGATTGGGAGACAGGGGAAGGAAGGTTGCAGCGGCTCAGCAATGCACATGAGTTGCTGAGTCACAGCAACGCATGGCCGGGTACAACTAGTATATATATATATATATATATATATATATATATATATATATATATATATATATATATATATATATATATATATATATATATATATGTCGTACCTAGTAGCCAGAACGCACTTCTCAGCCTACTATACAAGGCCCGATTTGCCTAATAAGCCAAGTTTTCCTGAATTAATATATTTTCTCTAATTTTTTTCTTATGAAATGATAAAGCTACCCATTTCATTATGTATAAGGTCAATTTTTTTTATTTGAGTTAAAATTAACTTAGATATATGACCGAACCCAACCAACCTTACCTAACCTAACCTAACCTATCTTTAAAGGTTAGGTTAGGTTAGGTAGCCGAAAAAGTTAGGTTAGGTTAGGTTAGGTAGTCGAAAAGCAATTAATTCATGAAAACTTGGCTTATTAGGCAAATCGGGCCTTGCATAGTAGGCTGAGAAGTGCATTCTGGCTACTAGGTACGACATATATATATATATATATATATATATATATATATATATATATATATATATATATATATATATATATATATATATATATATATATATATATATATATATATATATATATATTGTGGGAACCGACCTGTGAGATTTATATTTATTTAATTTATATGAATTTATATAGAATTTATATTTACGTTAATTTATATACTTCGATAGCAATTTGTATAATGTTAAGTGGACTGTATTTCTGCAATAATCTCATAATCTCACAAATCGATCCTCTACACATTAGGGGGGGTTTATTAGTTTATATATATGCAGCCAATCAAACTACAGAATTAGACTACATACATTGAAAAGGTTCCTTATCTTATAGTACAGCATGTTAGTCCACCAGGTATAACTAGGGTGTAGTCACCAAATTATCCTCTTTGAGTTAGCTTCCATCACCCAGTAACTGGTGCACAAAGTCTTGCTTCCTCGTCTTGACCTGTCAAAAGTGCGCTAGCTGTGAAGCCAGAATCCTATATATGACAAGCTATATCAGAGAAAACTGTACATGGAACATTGAAGACCTGGCTTAATTACCTTTAGTTTGAGGCTATGTCGCGTTCTAACCGGGTAACCCTACCCAATGACATTAATGGCCACTAATGATAGATAATGGGTTTCGGAAAGAACACTTAACTTGAATTTGTAGACAGCGTGTTGAAAAATGGTACACCTTTGGTTTCCATAACACTACGTCCAAGTAAATTTAACAGGAGCCGAATTTGCTCCCGTGTGAGCCTCTGGTCTAGTCTCAACCATGGCTGCCCTCCTTCCCCACTGACGCCTGGCCTACTTGTCCAGATGTCAATAAGTGATAGAAGGGTCACATTTACTCTACTTTAATATTGATAATTAAGTTAATTTATATAAGATGTTTTATGATGGTAAAGTCCAAAGACTAATGTATTTAAGAATAATTCCCAGCAGAATAGCTGGTGAATTTATAATGGTATGTGGTGATGATATCCCGTTTTCTATAGACGGTAATTCCACTACAAGTTACGTTTTCTATGGGTAACTTGTTTATACAACACAGCTATTATCTGTATGATATATTAAATGGTGTCAGATTTTCCGACATAATTCCCCAGGGGCTGCTCACGGGTCGAAGTCCTAATTAGAACAGACGAACACCGATACTCCTCCATCGAATTATTACATTAATTTGATGTTAGTAGTTAGTAATCACACGTTTGTGTGTCTGTTCGTACAGGACGGATGTCCCGTACTAGAGTTGCAGGGGTTAGAAGTCTAATGCGATTTCATTTCCCTGTTAACTCTTGAAAGGCTAATATTCAAGCCTTATTACATATTATTTAACCCAGAAGACTGGATGTGATCAAGTACTACAGTCAAGTATGATTCAGGGACTGCAGTGAGATCAGTGACATTAGATATAACTTGAAGTTTGTTCAGGTAACTGGTCACTGATATATAAACACTGAGGCCCATGGAATACATCTTGATTAAATAATAAATGTATCAAATCAGTCATCAGATTTATTGGGGTTTTAATTTAATTAATTGATTCAGAGGATTGAATAGCTCATCATTAAAGTAAAGTATGGTTCTGAGACTGCAGTGGGTTCAGTGACATTGGTCGCAGTGACTTGTAGCTGTTTTAGGCTACTGTTCACTGATTTGCCACTGAGGCCTCATGAACTCATCTCCAGCTTTAAATGATGATACTAACATCAACCTCTGTTACTATAGTCAGCTGTAATCTCCTTAGTATAATGCTACTGGAGAAATATAATCAGCTGACAAATTTAGATTTCTATTGGTATTGTTTATCTGCAGGCATAGGTCTCCTCAGGCTTGATACTGGGCCTGAGAGTAATTTACCTCCTGCAGAGTTTAATATGGTTATACCCTGATATTTAGTAGGGCTACCGATGAATCGATGACAATAGTCTGTCCCTACAAGGAGACCGAAGTCGGTGAGGTGATCAGACTTAATATTATCTGCCAATTTTATTCCTCTATTTCTCAGGAATTTGGCTGTTGCTCTCAGACCTTGAACTTGTAGGTCTACTGGTATTTTGTCCACCACAATGGCTTGTACTCGACAGACGTACCTGCCTAAGCGTACTGATGGTTGTACCACCTGGTAGACTTGAGGTCCTGCATCTGTTACAAACCCTGAGATGTTGAATGACGTCTGGGCTACAGGCCTTAATTGTAGTTCATCTGCCAGCTTTTTAGTGATATATGTTCTCTGGGATCCTTGGTCAAACAACCCACGGGTATGGACCTTGGCCCTCTTATTCAGGATGGTAATTTGGGCAGTAGGCAAAGTCGTATTACCTTTAGACTTTGCCGATTGGACACTCTTTGTTTGTTGCACCTTGCAGTACTGTACTGTGGTGGGAATGCTATCTTCCACCTTGGGGTTTGGAGACGTTGTTTTGGTGTCTCTGCACAATGCTGCATGGTGCTGACCTTTGTTACACCTATTACAGGTGTGTAATTGGGTATCACAGTCGTTGATGTTATGTTTCCTGAGGCACCTCGTGCAATGTTGCAAATCTTTGAGTCGCTCAACACGGGCGTCACTATCAGGAAAATTAGAGCAGTGGTACATTGAATGTTTCTCATTGCAGAACAAACATGTTCCATAGCTTCCAGTACCCTTTGGTGTCACGTTCTTGGGTGACACAGTAACTATAGGCTTGGAGGGTCCCACTGCATATACGCCCACACTGCCACTGTTCCACTTTGGTGTTGAATTATATTGTCTAGATTGATTTGGAGTACCTTTGGTACTCTGTGGTTTACTATTAGTGGTTTCTGAGGGTTTACTTGGTGGTTTTAATTTGTCATGTGTTCGTAATTGATGAACTACTGACTTTAAACCTTCAGATATTTCATTCATGGATAAGATGCTTTTATTGTAATGAGCACTCATTTGTCTCAATATGTCCCTAGGTATTTTCTCCTGGACAATTATTTTCAAGACCCACTCAGCCCCGTTTGCATCTGCTGTCAGGCTGAGGGCATTGATCAATGATTCTACCTCCAGCTTGAAGACTTGGAGTGAATCAGCTGAAGCCTCCGGTGGGGGTAAATGCAACAGCTCATGAACTAAATGTGATGTTCTTACTTCTGGATCAGCATAATTATCCTTGAGGAGTTTTACTGCCAGATCATAGCCATCATTAGTTAATCTCAGATGGGATACTACTGTTTTAGCCTCACCTGATAATTGACCTTGCAAATAAGAGAATTTACTACTCTTTGGTAAAGATTGTTTTGTGTCTACAAGGTCAACGAATTTGTTCCAAAATTCGTCCCAATCTTCCTCATCTTTTCCTGAGAAAGTGGGTAAATTAATTGGAGGGAGTCGAGCTTCTGCTTGACTCGTATTAGATGCAACTGTTGTTGTTGTTGCTGTTGCCTTGTTCTGGGCAATTAATTTGACATAAGGCTGTAACGTGGCCTGAGTGTGATCTTCATAATTCGCAAGATCAACCATAATGTCGTCTATTTCTGTTTCTGATAAATTAGTGTTGGCAAGTTCAGCCACATATGTTGCTATTTGACATTTGATTTGCTCAAATTTACCTGCAGCTGCTTGATAATAGCTTTCCAGGTCAGCATAATCAACTGTTGATTGTTGTGACAAATCTTCACATTTCTTGATCTGTCTTGTTAAGTGGCCTTTCAGACCTGCAAGGGTTCTTTTCATTCTCCCTGCATTATCCATACTGGCTCGTTGGTGAAGCCTTGTGGGACTTGTACTTGGGCTGCTCATAATACTGAACAAACACTAATGGTAGCCTAGGGTAAATTCTGCACTCACTAGGCTGTAATCCTACCTCTACTAGAGGTTAGCACTTAAAATTAATACACATTATATATATACAATCATACACACTAATGATTTGAGTGATAAACCAGTGTCATTGGAAGTACCTTTAGGTTAGCTCTTCTATATCACCCTAGGATGGTAGAGACACTAATTAATCACTCAAAGGTGTAATGATCATAAGTAAATTATTATATATACAACTCAACTCGAGTTGATAAAAATTACACCCAAAATAGGGTCTGGACCATTCATTAATGGTGTTAGGTTGATCAATATAGTACAACTGACTATGGTAATAATGGGACTAGGATGAACAATAATAGTTCAACTAGTCAATGGTTTTATCCTACCCTGTTGTGGGTTGGCAATTAGTAAATATTATACTGTGATCACTAGTGCAATATATATTAAATAATTCTCTATTTTGGAGAAATAATATACACAATTATTGATAATAGCCTCTTAATTAGCCTCTATGAAACTTCTAATATTATCTAGAAGTATTAAATATTATTAGTGACCTCGCGAAATAAACTCCACAAAATTCGTAGATAATCTCTCGCGAAATGTAACACCACGAAATCCGTGAACAATCTTGCGACACAGTCACTAATTTGGCTGGCTTCTATATTAGCGCTGTCATTTCACGAAATAACACGCCACCAAATATCTGTGGGTGTGCATGAAACCGCTGACGAAGCTGAACTGGGCTGAGGGAGGCTCCTGAGCTCCCTCGAGGCTAGGCTGCCGTCTTGACTGCTGGCCTTTGTTTAAATAACACTGCACTAGTATATTTAATGAATCCACTGGTTAACTGGTTCATCCGGTACTAAGATGACCAAATGTGGGTTCAAAGGATCAAATAATCCGTCATCCGGTTCGAAGATGACCAAATAATGTGGGAACCGACCTGTGAGATTTATATTTATTTAATTTATATGAATTTATATAGAATTTATATTTACGTTAATTTATATACTTCGATAGCAATTTGTATAATGTTAAGTGGACTGTATTTCTGCAATAATCTCATAATCTCACAAATCGATCCTCTACGCATTAGGGGGGGTTTATTAGTTTATATATATGCAGCCAATCAAACTACAGAATTAGACTACATACATTGAAAAGGTTCCTTATCTTATAGTACAGCATGTTAGTCCACCAGGTATAACTAGGGTGTAGTCACCAAATTATCCTCTTTGAGGTAGCTTCCATCACCCAGTAACTGGTGCACAAAGTCTTGCTTTCTCGTCTTGACCTGTCAAAAGTGCGCTAGCTGTGAAGCCAGAATCCTATATATGACAAGCTATATCAGAGAAAACTGTACATGGAACATTGAAGACCTGGCTTAATTACCTTTAGTTTGAGGCTATGTCGCGTTCTAACCGGGTAACCCTACCCAATGACATTAATGGCCACTAATGATAGATAATGGGTTTCGGAAAGAACACTTAACTTGAATTTGTAGACAGCGTGTTGAAAAATGGTACACCTTTGGTTTCCATAACACTACGTCCAAGTAAATTTAACAGGAGCCGAATTTGCTCCCGTGTGAGCCTCTGGTCTAGTCTCAACCATGGCTGCCCTCCTTCCCCACTGACGCCTGGCCTACTTGTCCAGATGTCAATAAGTGATAGAAGGGTCACATTTACTCTACTTTAATATTGATAATTAAGTTAATTTATATAAGATGTTTTATGATGGTAAAGTCCAAAGACTAATGTATTTAAGAATAATTCCCAGCAGAAAAGCTGGTGAATTTATAATGGTATGTGGTGATGATATCCCGTTTTCTATAGACGGTAATTCCACTACAAGTTACGTTTTCTATGGGTAACTTGTTTATACAACACAGCTATTATCTGTATGATATATTAAATGGTGTCGGATTTTCCGACATATATATTTATGTATATATACACAATTTTTTCAGGGTAGTGTTAACAAATGGTGGGGTCCCAGTGCGACAGGCCTTGGTGGTTGGACTTGGCCAAAACAACGGAAACTCTTGGGCTGCCAGAGCGGGAAAAGTACTAAACAGACAACAATTAAAAAGCAGGATCCTTGATGGAGGAGGTGATCAACCACACCCAAACTACACCTGTTCTCCACCGTGGGAGGAGTAAATGACCTTTAAAATAGTAAAAGAATTTCTTCCAATAAAAAAGGCTGCCTATGATAAAACAATCCTAAGGCGCATCATATAAATACTGATGGAGGCACTGATGCATTAGGCTGTGATGTGGTGGAGGCTGACTCCATACACAGTTTCAAATGTAAATATGAAAGAGCCCAGTAGGCTCAGGAATCTGTACACCAATTTATTGACGGTTGAGAGGCGATACCAATGAGCCGAAGCTCAACCCCCCACAAGCACAAGTAGGTGAGCACAACTTTAGAGCACAGGCTTCGTTTCTCAGACAAAACAAATGATCAAACGTCGCCTTTGACACCAGTGTTGTAGCTGTTGTTGCCTCAACCTCAGTACCAGTAGAGCGGTGACACCAGTGTTGTAGCTGTTGTTGCCTCAACCTCAGTACCAGTAGAGCGGTGACACCAGTGTTGTAGCTGTTGTTGCCTCAACCTCAGTACCAGTAGAGCGGCGCTTCTGGCAGACGCTTCTTGCGCCTACAAGAATATCGGCGTTCAATCCCCGACCGTCTTAGTGGTTGAGCGCCATTCCTTTCCTCCGTCCTATCCCAAATCGTTCAGCTCATCCTGATTTGGTAGTACTTACAGTAACGATGAGGACCATGGTATATACACCGACGTACAACGTAATTAGTAAAGTAGAAATCGGCACTATTGAATTTAGAGAAACCGGAAAACTGTTTTCTTTTTGTTGGAAAGACAAACAAAACTAACCTAACCTACCTTTTCCTAGGCCTAATACACGGCTATCTGAAGCCTAATATAGTACATATGTAGGCTATATTAGGCCTAGGAATATTTAAGTTTGTTTTTAACTTAATTTTTTCCGACTCTATAAAGAGACTACTACAAAGTTCTAATATCTAATTGCTTAGAACGTCAATCTTTGTTCAGTGGTGCACATAGTTACAAAAACTATTATCTAAACAGGAGAATAAGTTGAATCATTATCCCTTCCAAGTGCTACATAGTCGTACTGGCTGTGCGCTCTCTCCTGATAATTACCTTACCTTACCTTAGTACCGACGGAGAGAAATACGGAATCTGAGATGTAAATTCACTTTCCTTCTTTACACATTTTTTGTTTCCTTAGATGCACGTTGAGGCACCGACGACGGTACTCTTGCCTCTGACACTGCTACAGATCCTCTCAGGATAGGCTAGGTCGAGGTTGACGGTTGTACCATACTGTAATGAAAATCCTGCAGGAAAATTTGACATGGAAGTTAGAATGCCAAACTTGATTTTACAAGTACAGCCTACCAGTAAAGCAAACACGACTTTTACTTTCTACTAATAGTGATTTAAATATTTCCATTACTGCTGCTTCTGCTGCTGTTATTGTTGCTACTCTGATGACTCCAAATACAGCTACACTACAGGTATCTTACACTCCGTCTACTTTCTCGTGCAATGAACTGCTAAATTTAAGGGAAAACATTTGAGTAAATGGTGTAACACTGAGTCCAGGAAGTATGATGATAAGGATGTTAAACACGAGATCTGCCTGGGCCAGCTTCGTGGGACCTGACTCACACTAGGACACACCTAAGGGTGTGCTTAGGGGTGCCTTCTCGCCATGCCCTGAAGCTACATAAACACCCTATACCCCCGAAGTGGCAAGGGGAACATAAGAACATAAGAATAAGGTAACTGCAGAAGGCCTATTGGCCCATACGAGGCAGCTCCTATCTATAACCACCCAATCCCACTCATATACATGTCCAACCCACGCTTGAAACAATAGAGGGACCCCACCTCCACTACGTTACACGGTAATTGGTTCCACAAATCAACAGCCCTGTTACCGAACCAGTATTTACCCAAGTCTTTCCTAAATCTAAATTTATCCAATTTATACCCATTGTTTCGTGTTAGACGACAACAATTGTTTTTATGTATATAGGTTAGGTTAGCCTTTTAAAAGAACAACAATGACCTTCTGTGTCTGATTGTTCAACAGATCACTGAGCTATATGATTAACAGATCTCTAACCCTGTCCATGGAGGACAGAAGAAATTGTATATATGTTGGTTAGCAGTGTAAATGTGTGGCCACGTCTGTGGTAGAAAGTAAAAAAATAAAAAATATAAACTGTATATGCACAACACATTTTTAGGTTGACTTTGAATGTTACGTCAATACAGCAGTTTTATGAAGATCTGTTGTATGATTCCGCTTACAATATCCAAAGAAAATATATTTTAATGTCGTACGATTTTATAGGAAAATAAATTCTTTCCCACGTGTAATAACCTACTTGAGCTTCGACTTTGGTCCCGCCTCTCAACTGTCAGTCAACTGTTGTACAGGATCCTGAGCCTATTGGGCTCTATCATATCTACACTTGAAACTGTGTATGGAGTCAGCATCCACCACATCACTGCCATCCATCTGTTAACTACTCTGACACTGAAAACTTCTTTCAAATGTCTTTTTTTACCAGTCTCCGTGGTGTAGTGGTAAGACCATCCATAAGCCTGGCGTTCCGCGAGCGCTTAGTCATGGGTTCATATCCTGGTCGAGGAGGATTTACTGGGTACAAATCCTTAATTGTAGCCTCTGTTTAACTCAACAGTAAAATGGGTACTTGGTTGTAATAACGGTTCTTCGCGGCGGGGATCGTATTCCAGGGACCTGTCCGAAATGCTACGCGTACTAGTGGCCGTACAAGAATGTAACAACTCTTGTATATATCTCAAAAAAAAAAGTATCTGTGCCTCATTTGGGTAATCAGTTCCCCCCCCCCCGTGTCCCGCGGGTGTGTGAGCATTTGTTTCTTCTGACACATACCGTTGGTTTTTGTTGCCGGTGAAAGAGGATAAGTTATGGGAAGTACACCTCACAACCCTGGAGGAGAAAAGAAACAGAGGATTATCTTGAGATTATCTTGAGATGATTTCGGGGCTTTAGTGTCCCCGCGGCCCGGTCCTCGACCAGGCCTCCACCCCCAGGAAGCAGCCCGTGACAGCTGACTAACTCCCAGGTACCTATTTTACTGCTAGGTAACAGGGGCATAGGGTGAAAGAAATTCTGCCCATTATTTCTCGCTGGCGCCTGGGATCGAACCCAGGACCACAGGATCACAAATCCAGCGTGCTGTCCGCTCGGCCGACCGGCTCCCCCAGGAGGAGGACATGTTCGCAACATACAAGATACTGGGGAATTGATAATGTGGACAAGGGACACTTATGGACTTTAACTTGAGGAAAAGATGGACAAGAGATTATAAGTGGGAGCTGGAAACCCAAATGAATCGAAGAAATATAAAGAAATACTCGTATCCTGTACGGGTGGTCAATAATTGTGAAGCAACCTCTACCCACAAGTTTAAGGCGAGATTCGACAAAAAATTCGAATGAGAGATTAGTTAATAGCACAAATAGGCACAATAAGGCTAGTAGGCGAGGCATAAATAGTAGACCTCACTTCCCCAGCCACTGATAAGTATGTACTGCTAGGTACGTACCTTCTGCCTCAAATGTCGCCTGACTTAAGGACAGACTGAGGTAAACGCTGGACAAGCTCCTATAATATTAAGGCTCTGTAGGCAACACACGCATAATAGTACAGCGTTCACTGCTCCTATTGCCTAGACTTCATTCGAACGTCAGATGAGTTAACTTATAACCCAACAGCAAGGCAAGTAGGCGGAACACAAAGAGATAGAACTCATTTGTCCGCAGTCAGTGACTTGTAGGCCAGTACAAGTCCAGCACTGTTGGTGGGTGTCCTTGGGGAACATGCGTCACCGGACAATCACGTCCCAGAGAGGCAACAGCCACTGTAAAAGACCAGAAGTGACTTTTAACTGGGCGAAATATTTTAATGTTAGTAATTTGAGGAAATAATGAATAAATGATGAAACCTGTCGCGCGATTATGGTCATTATGCTTGAGGTTCTTTGGGATTAGTTTCGCACGTGACTGCTGCCGTTCCTGTAATTTAAGTTTTGACAATTAGATTACAGGATATAGTAACATAACTATTGGCATTTTTTGTTGCTGTGGGCACCATAGGCCAGTTTGTGTGTCATAAATACCTCGTTTAAACTGTTCCGCGAACATTGGAGTTTAGTTCCTGAACCCGTTATGTGACTGTAACCTTGGCGCAACCCGTTCTCGCAAATTCGTAAAGTCAATATTGACTTATTAACTACGTGCATAGGTGATATACTAAACATAATAGATACCCTTAAAAAGATTCATAGAAAACACCGACCTTACCTAACCTTGTTAGTATCTTAAGATAAGCATCTTATTGCTTCGTAATTACAATTATTACTTAACCTATACCTATTATAGGTTAGGTAATAATTGTAATTACGAAGCAATAAGATGCTTATCTTAACATACTAAGTAGGTTAGGTAAGGTCGGTGTTTTCTATGAATCTTTTTAAGGGTATCTATTATGTTAAGTATGTCACCTATGCACATATTTAATAAGTCAATATTGACTTATTAAATTTGCGAGAACGGGTTGCTTGGCGACGCCGCCCACTGAGTGGGTATGGGGTCCATATTAACTTAAAGTAACAGAATGTTTTGAAATGCTCTCTGGGTGGTAAGGTGGGTGGCGGCCATGCCTCGCGGTATAACTGTATTGCATTTTATTGGGAATGGCAGCGTTCATCTATTGGCGATTCTAGCTATATTTCATAACTTATCTTCTGACCGGATGCTCATGTTAGGTTATGATGTTTCCTTATCGTGTATCCTGGTAGTAGAGCGTCTCTTATAAACCTAAAAGCAACCATGATGTTACATGATAATTCACTATGTGTAGTGTCCTGTTGTCTTATACGATCGCCAGGCTGTGAATTTATATACACTTCAACTTCAACAACCTCTTAGTTATTAAAAACAATAACTTTACATAAGTTGAGGAACATATCCCGTTGATGGGGTTTTAGTTACAAGTTATGACCAAAGCCTAAACTTCACTTAAAAAACACAGGCAGCTCCTATCCAATCTTAATGCATAGATATGTTTCTCGTATATTTTCTTGTTATTATTATTTCTTTACTCAACCCTAGAACTGTGTTAACAGCTTTGATAAGATATGAGTCATTTCTAGATTGAAGCACTTGTTTACTGAGAATTATAAAATTGTATATGTAATGTAGTATTGCCTTGTAAACTTATGTATATATGATTTATATTGTATTTTATTAAATAAAGATAAAAAATAAAGATTGAACGGTTTATTTGGTTGAACTTGTATTCCATTTTCAAATTGAGAGAAATCCATGATTAGTGTTTGAAGCTAATTTTAAGCCTTTAATTATCCACATGTCGCAAATTTCAAAATAAGTAAACAATAATTAATAATTTAAATATAACCTTTTCAGCAATCAGCGCAACAAAATCAGATGACGTTCAGGAGTTGAGAAGTGTCGTTGCTGTGAGGTTTGAGAGGCAAGCCTCAAACCCAAGTTCCAAGCTGTTTCTCTCTAAATAAAAACTAGCGTAGCACTAGGTAGTATTTGTGCTAGTGTACGACAAAAAGTTTGGTCCTTTATATTTTATCTCCACCATCACTAACAACCGTGAAATTTCTAATCTACTTGCATGATCTGAATGATTTATAGTAATATTTCTGGCGCTCTTCCTTATTACATTCTTCGCTATAACTCCAGTTTAGAATCCATTTGCATCTCATTTATAACCACAATGGCTTATAACTTTCTCCTCATAATAACCTTATCTTACAAGTTCGCTTAAATATCTTAATTGTTAGTGTAATGGATAGATGTAAAGTGGAAATATTATGATATAGTCGCAAGAGGAGCTGTGGACGTTGACTCCTGTAACGCAGTTCGTGTCTCAGGCAGTTTGGGGCGTTTAGCAACGCTTCCCTACACTCTTCACCTTGCAGTAAATAGGCACCCGGGAGTTTGGCGACTGTTGTGGGTTGCATCCCACATGCACAGTGGGTTGCATGGGTTGGTGACTAGTTGGCTGAGAAGGATTTCGAAAAAGACTATACAGACATCCTATTACCGATAATGGACAAGTATAACACGCCCGGGAAATGCCTTTGTCCAACTGTCTACGTCAGCAAGCAACTTGTCCTCGAACTTGATGAACCGGAAATTGAATGCTATCGTCCACAGTCCAAATATCTGTGATTTAAAAGCACCACAATACTATACTTACGCTACCGCGGATAGGCTAGGGGTTTCGAACGTTTCACGTCAGGGAAAATCACTTCAGATTTAACACTATTATTCTTTTTTACAATGAAGGTCATTACAAACATTATGTTTAATATAATTATAATAACATGTACACTGTTACGCTTTGTTTTATACATTATTAATGTTACTTATAGTTGATTGTTGTAAGCCAGAGGTGAACTTTTTGTGATTATCTGTTGGAATGCGGATGTTGCCTTCACCTGTGTATTATGTATTGTAATGAGGTGAGGTTATAGCGCATGAAACGTATTGAGCATCGTTCTCTATCATTTACCAGTCGTTTAAGAGACGTTTGTACTGTTCAGGAGACGGGGTGTGGCCGCATAGCCTCTTGTTAAAATGTGTTTCATAATTTTACACGTTTAGGCTAATGCGAGCGGTGGAAAATGGTGTGGTCGTGCACGAGAGCAACCTGTCTTATTTGGTAGTTTATTGTTGAGGGAAGGGCGCTGTGCTGAAGCTAATGGAGGGAAGAATGTAATATTTTGTAGACTTGGTAGACTATATACACACCAGGCACCACTGTGCCTGGTGTGTATAGAGTGCGTGTATATATATGTATGCACAGTGGTCCTCAGGCCACTCTCAGTCAATTGGACCAGTTTTTTTTTTTATATTCTGTACTTCAAAAGCACAGCGGCATTTTTAGTTTCATAATTCTTTATTACGTTAATTGTTTAATTGTCTATTGATTTAATGACAATTAATGGTGTTTGAGTTAGCCAATTCTTGCGAAACAGGAATTGGACTGCGTCTGTCAGTGATTCACGTGTGCCTCAAGAGGCACAGGTGTAATTAGTGGAGTTAAGTGTGACTGATGTAGCGTGTCAACTCTAAAATGATATAATACCTGTAGCGACTGTGGATGGATGTACAAAATATGCACAGAAATGTTAGTTTTGTACTATTTTGTATTTTTAGAGGTACCCAAAAAAGAAGGCAATAATCAAGCCTAACTTTTCCTAGCCAATATATACATATATATATATATATTTGCTATCTCATATATTTGCCTTAAAAGAAATTACCATCTCTTTTAAGGGTCTGAGCAGGTGGTGGAGCGGGTTAAGGCGTACCTGTTATGCCAGTTGCTGGAAGGCTTCTGTGCTGGCTAGGGTTCGAGTCTCCTGGTGGGAAAGTGTTCTAAAGTTATATATATATATATATATATATATATATATATATATATATATATATATATATATATATATATATATATATATATATATATATATAACAATGTCATCATTAACAGGAACTTTGCCTCTGGCCAATATCCAGCAGAGAGCCTCGCAATCTATTGAACCGTAACTCCGTTAGTAAATGTTGCTGGCCGACCAGATGGAATCACATTGCGCCCTTGGTAAAATGGCAGACAATTGGCTCCTGGAACATCTCTATATACCTAGTTGAAAGCGTTTTTAAAGTCTAGTTCAATTAATGTCATATTTTTTGGAAGGTGCTTAATATAGGCTCGTGCTGCATGAGCTGCTGCTTCACAGCAATGGCGGGACACCAAAACCTTGTTGATGGGGTCGAAGCATCGTTGCTGCTTCCGTGAAGATGTTTCCGACAGCTGCCCTAGCAACAAGGCGCCGAAGTGTGTTACCCATGCCAATGGGTCTAACTCCACCATCCTTCTTACGGGCACAGAGGGATGCTTCGAAGAAGGGTTTAATTGTATCTGGGATCAGACCAGAGAGGCAGTCGTTGACAAACTTCCTGACCTCTGACAGTAGTTTCTCGGCAATTTCGCCGAGAACTGGGTTTACCATCTTGAGGTGCTGAGGTCTTACTCCAGTGTATCCCCCTGCTGAGCCTGGCGGAAATGACATGATGGCTTTGTATACCTCTGACGCTTGGAGGAATAGAGGTCCCATGTCCGGGACATTTGTGTCCCGAGCAGTGGGATCCCATGGTACTCTGGGAGGGTGCTTGCGGGGGTGAGCTCTGGCTCTTTGGTCCCGCCTCTCAACTGTCAATCAACAGGTGTACAGGTTTCTGAGCCTACTGGGCTCTATCATATCTACACTTAGAGTGCTGGGAA
Source organism: Procambarus clarkii (assembly GCF_040958095.1). NCBI lineage: Eukaryota > Metazoa > Arthropoda > Malacostraca > Decapoda > Cambaridae > Procambarus > Procambarus clarkii. Next base: position 19,883,162 of record NC_091194.1, read on the forward strand.
GACATGACACCACGAGCGTAGCTCTCATCCTGTAACTACACTTAGGTAATTACACTTAGGTAATTACTTGAAACTGTATATGGAGTCAGCCTCCACCACATCACTTTCTAATGCATTCCATTTGTCTACTACTCTGACACTGAAAAAATTCTTTCTAACGTCTCTATGGCTCATTTGGGCACTCAATTTCCACCTGTGTCCCCTAGTGCGTGTGCCCTTTGTGTTAAAAAGTCTGTCTTTATCTACCCTATCAATTCCTCAGAGAATCTTATATGTGGTGACCATGTCCCCTCTAACTCTTCTGTCTCCCAGTGACGTGAGGTTTAATTCCCGAAGTCTCTCCTCGTAGCTCATACCCCTCAGCTCGGGTACTAGTCTGGTGGCAAACCTTTGAACCTTTTCCAGTTTAGTCTTATGCTTGACTAGATATGGACTCCATGCTGGGGCCTCATACTCCAGGATTGGTCTGACATATGTGGTATATAATGTTCTGAAAGATTCCTTACACAAGTTTCTAAAGGCCGTTCTTATGTTAGCCAACCTGGCATATGCCGCTGATGTTATCCTCTTGATATGAGCTTCAGGGGATAGGTCTGGCGTGATATCAACCCCCAGGTCTTTCTCTCAGACTCTTGAAGTATTTCATCTCCCAAATGATACCTCGTATCTGGTCTCCTGCTCCCTACACCTATCTTCATTACATTACATTTGCTTGGGTTAAACTCTAACAACCATTTGTTCGACCATTCCTGCAGCTTGTCCAGGTCTTCTTGAAGCCTCAAGCTGTCCTCCTCTGTCTTAATCCTTCTCATAATGTTGGCGTCGTCAGCAAACATTGAGAGGAATGAGTCTATACCCTCTGGGAGATAACATCCAACCTGTCCTCTTAAAAAGAACGTCGCTTTTGGCCGTTTGGCCGTATGGCCGAATTTGGACGTAATTTGAAAATGAAAAAAAAATGAAAATAAATTTGGGATTTTTCCAACAACAGTAAGTTAAGGGTTCTCTGATAGGTTAGGTGGGCAGGAAATTCTCATAAAGTTTCAAAACGTTATGAAAAACGTTAATTTAAAGTGTCCTCTTATAACCTCTGCGCGTACGCCGGACGACTCAAATAGAAAACGGAACAGAACGTCACTTTTGTGAGTCGATTTCATTTCAAATTACGTCCAAATTTGGCCATAGTGCGCATACGAGCGAAAAGTGACGTTATTTTTAAGAGGACGGGTTGGATCGTTTACGTATAGCAGAAACAGGATACGTCCGAGTACAGAGCCCTGTGGGACTCCACTGGTGACGTCACGCCAATCTGAGGTCTCACCCCTCACTGTAACTCTCTGCTTCCTATTGGTTAGGTACTCCCTTATCCACTGGAGCGCCCTACCAGTTACTCCTGCCTGTTTCTCCAGCTTATGCATCAACCTTTTATGGGGTACTGTGTCAAAGGCTTTCCGACAGTCCAAAAAAATGTCGTCCGCCCATCCTTCATTTTCTTGTTTAATCTTTGTCATCTGATCGTAGAATTCTATCAAACCTGTAAGGCAAGATTTACCCTCCCTGAACCTATGTTGATGGGTTGTCACGAAGTCTCTTCTCTCCAGATGTGTTACTAGTTTTTTCTCACAAACTTCTCCATCACCTTGCATGGTATACAAGTTAAGGACACTGGCCTGTAGTTCAGTGCCTCTTGTGTGTCACCCTTTTTGTAGATTGGGACTACATTAGCAGTCTTCCATATTTCTGGTAGGTCTCCCGTTTCCAGTGACCTACTATACACTATGGAGAGTGGCAAAAAAGTGCTCCTGCACACTCTTTCAATACCCATGGTGAGATTCCATCCGGCCCAGCAGCTTTTCTCACGTCCAGCTCCAATAGGTGCTTCTTGACCTCACCTCTTGTAATTTCGAATCCTTCCAAGGTCGCCTGGTTTGCTGCCACCTCTCCTAGCGCCGTGACCCTCTCCTTGTTCTATTGTAAAGACCTCCTGGAACCTCTTGTTGAGTTCTTCACACACCTCTTTCTCATTCTCTGTGTACCTGTCCTCACCTGTTCTAAGTTTCATCACCTGTTCCTTCACTGTTGTCTTCCTCCTGATGTAACATTTTCATATCTTTTCTCACACTAACATACTCGTTCCTGGTTCTCTGGTATCTCTCTCTACTTTCTGGTGTTCTGTTATTACGGAAGTTCCTCCATGCCCTTTTGTTCAGCTCCTTTGCTTCCATACATTCCCTATTAAACCACGGATTCTTCCTTTGCTTCTCTGTTTTTTCCTGTCGGGCTGGGACAAACCTGCTTACAGCCTCCTGACACTTTTGGGTGTCATAGTCCATCATGTCTTGCACGGATTTGGTTCTGAGTTCTGTGTCCCATTGCATATCCCTTAGGAATTTATTCATCTCCTCATAGTTTCCCTTTCGGTACGCCAGCCCTTTGTTTCCCAGTTCTTTTTTGGGGGTGATAATTCCTAGCTCAACCAGGTACTCAATGCTCAATACAATATGATCACTCATTCCCAGAGGGGCTTCCAAGTTCTCTTATATCCCACTCATTTAGGATAAATATCAGATCAAGCAAGGCTGGTTCATCTTCTCTCATTCTTGTCGGTCCCTTGACGTGTTGACTTAGAAAGTTTCTTGTTGCCACGTCCAGCAGCTTAGCTCTCCATGTGTCTGGTCCTCCATGTGGGTCTCTGTTCTCCCAATCTATCTTCCCATGGTTGAAGTCTCCCATGATTAGTAGTCTGGATCCGTTCCTGCTAGCCACAGAAGCTGCTCTCTCTAATATGTTGATGGTGGCCAAGTTGTTTCTATCATATTCTTGTCTGGGTCTTCTGTCATTTGGTGGTGTGTGTGTGTAAATCACGAAAATAACACGTGATGGAAAATGTGACAGTGTCAGACCACGGAGGAAGAATTGAAATAGGAATTTACTTAAGTACTTTCGTATTTAATAATAAATCTTCAGAAGGATGAATAAATCCTTCTGAATCATTCATTATATATATATATATATATATATATATATATATATATATATATATATATATGTCGTACCTAGTAGCCAGAACTCACTTCTCAGCCTACTATTCAAGGCCCGATTTGCTTAATAAGCCAAGTTTTCCTGAATTAATATATTTACTATAATTTTTTTCTTATGAAATGATAAAGCTACCCTTTTCACTATGTATGAGGTCAATTTTTTTTATTGGAGTTAAAATTAACGTAGATATATGACCGAACCTAACCAACCCTACCTAACCTAACCTAACCTATATATATAGGTAAGGTTAGGTTAGGTAGCCAAAAAAAGCTAGGTTAGGTTAGGTTAGGTAGGTTAGGTAGACGAAAAACCATTAATTCATGAAAACTTGGCTTATTAGGCAAATCAGGCTTTGCATAGTAGGCTGAGAAGTGAGTTCTGGCTACTAGGTACGACATATATATATATATATATATATATATATATATATATATATATATATATATATATATATATATATATATATATATATATATATATATATATATATATATATATATATATATATATATATATATATATATATGTATGTCGTACCTAGTAGCCAGAATGCACTTCTGGGCCTACTATGCAAGGCCCGATTTGCCTAATAAGCCAAGTTTTCCTGAATTAATATATTTTCTCTAATTTTTTTCTTATGAAATGATAAAGCCACCCATTTCATTATGTATGAGGTCAATTTTTTTATTGGAGTTAAAATTAACGTAGATATATGACCGAACCTAACCAATCCTACCTAACCTAACCTAACCTATCTTTATAGGTTAGGTAGCCGAAAAAGTTAGGTTAGGTTAGGTTAGGTAGGTTAGGTAGTCGAAAAACCATTAATTCATGAAAACTTGGCTTATTAGGCAAATCAGGCCTTGCATAGTAGGCTGAGAAGTGCGTTCTGGCTACTAGGTACGACATATATATATATATATAATAATATACGAGTAAGACAATAAATTAATATTAAGTAAATGTAAATGTAAGAGGGTAAAGGTAGAGTGATGAAGGAGCCATAAAGTAAGGCAGGAGTGGCCGTGGTGAGGCAGGGAAGGTCAACAGGAGAAAGGTTGACCTTCGGGAATGATGTCCAAACTCGTCTCCATTCCGGTACGACAACTTCCCTCGCTAGTCTCAGGCGCCATTGACTCACGAAAAAAGTCAGTCTGCCACATTTAATTATTCCCGTTGTCGGGGACAGGAAGCCTGCACTTATGCATGTATCAAGACCCCCCAAAGTCGAAATACTGCTCGACTCTCCAGGATACAATCCACAACAGTTGCCTAACTCCCGGGTATTTATTTACTGCTAGTTGAACGGTAACATCAGATGAAGGAAAACGTGCCCAACCATTTATCTCTACCTCAGAGATCGAATCCTTATTGTGTTATTCAATTTTGTTAAATAGAATGAATCTTTGTTTACACATTTATTTATATAACCAGGAATTCAGCGTAAGGGTTATATAGTACGAAATTTGCATATAATAATTTGGCGCATGTGCGAGGCTACTCTGAGCATTTCTAACTGATGTTTTCACATGCTATACTTAGCGTGAATGTCTGCCATATGTATCCAGGGGACGCTAGTGTAGCAGCGCTGCTCAACTGGGGGAGTTAACACAGGAGGTTACTTCTTCACGATCAAAATTGAAGATTGAAGCGTGTGGCAGCAAGGGTGGGGAGGGGGGGGGGGGGGATGTAAACATGGACTGGGACGACGCGTCCATCATTCCTGCCTTGTTTATTGCTCCATAACCCTTACTTCTCACTGCCCTGACCACTTTATACTGCCCTGACCACTTTATACTGCCCTGACCACTTTATACTGCCCTGACCACTTTATACTGCCCTGACCACTTTATACTGCCCTGACCACTTTATACTGCCCTGACCACTTTATACTGCCCTGACCACTTTATACTGCCCTGACCACTTTACACTGCCCTGACCACTTTATACTGCCCTGACCACTTTATACTGCCCTGACCACTTTACACTGCCCTGACCACTTAATACTGCCCTGACCACTTTATACTGCCCTGACCACTTTATACTGCCCTGACCACTTTATACTGCCCTGACCACTTTACACTGCTCTGACCACTTTATACTGCCCTGACCACTTTATACTGCCCTGACCACTTTATACTGCCCTGACCACTTTATACTGCCCTGACCACTTTATACTGCCCTGACCACTTTACACTGCTCTGACCACTTTATACTGCCCTGACCACTTTATACTGCCGTGACCACTTTATACTGCCCTGACCACTTTATACTGCCCTGACCACTTTATGCTGCCCTGACCACTTTATAATGCCCTGACCACTTTATACTGCCCTGACCACTTTATACTGCCCTGACCACTTTATACTGCCCTGACCACTTTACACTGCTCTGACCACTTTATACTGCACTGACCACTTTATAATGCCCTGACCACTTTATACTGCCCTGACCACTTTATACTGCCCTGACCACTTTATACTGCCCTGACCACTTTACACTGCCCTGACCACTTTATACTGCCCTGACCACTTTATACTGCCCTGACCACTTTATACTGCCCTGACCACTTTATACTGCCCTGACCACTTTATACTGCCCTGACCACTTTACACTGCTCTGACCACTTTATACTGCCCTGACCACTTTATACTGCCCTGACCACTTTATACTGCCCTGACCACTTTATACTGCCCTGACCACTTTATACTGCCCTGACCACTTTACACTGCTCTGACCACTTTATACTGCACTGACCACTTTATACTGCCCTGACCACTTTATACTGCCCTGACCACTTTATACTGCCCTGACCACTTTATACTGCCCTGACCACTTTACACTGCCCTGACCACTTTATACTGCCATGACCACTTTATACTGCCCTGACCACTTTATACTGCCCTGACCACTTTACACTGCCCTGACCACTTTATACTGCTCTGACCACTTTATACTGCCCTGACCACTTTACACTGCCCTGACCACTTTATTCTGCCCCGACCACTTTATACAGCCCTGACCACTTTATACTGCCCTGACCACTTTACACTGCCCTGACTACTTTATACTGCCCTGATCACTTTATACTGCCCTGACCACTTTATACTGCCCTGACCACTTTACACTGATCTGACCACTTTACACTGATATGACCTCTTTATACTGATCTGGCCACTTTACACTGATCTGACCACTTAACACTGATCTGGCCACTTTACACTGATCTGACTACTTTACACTGATCTGGCCACTTTACACTGATCTGACCACTTTACACTGATCTGACCACTTTACACTGAGGTGACCTTCTTACACTAATCTGACCACTTTACACTGATCTGGCCACTTTACAGTGATCTGACCACTTTACACTGATCTGGCCACTTTACACTGGTCTGGCCACTTTACACTGATCTGGTCACTTTACACTGAAATGACCACTTTACACTGCTGTGACCTTCTTACACTAATCTGACCACTTTACACTGAAATGACCACTTTACATTGATCTGGCCACTTTACACTGATCTGACCACTTTACACTGATCTGACCACTTTACACTGAAATGACCACTTTACACTGATCTGGCCACTTTACACTGATCTGGCCACTTTACAGTGATCTGACCTTTTTACACTAATTTGGCCACTTTACACTGATCTGACCACTTTACACTGATCTGATCATTTTACACTGATCTGACCTTTTTACACTAATTTGGCCACTTTACACTGATCTGACCACTTTACACTGATCTGACCTTTTTACACTAATCTGGCCACTTTACACTGATCTGACCACTTTACACTGATCTGATCATTTTACACTGATCTGACCTTTTTACACTAATTTGGCCACTTTACACTGATCTGACCACTTTACACTGATCTGACCACTTTTCACTGATCTGATCACTTTACACTGATCTGGCCACTTTACACTGAGGTGACCTCTTTACACTGATCTGACCACTTTACACTGCCCTGACCACTTTACACTGATATGACCACTTTACACTGTGACGGTAAAGCGTTGGTGTTCGGCTGTTTCAAAAGCTAGGGGCAGGGCCTCGTCACATAATCAAAAAAAAAGAGAAAAGTTGGTCCTTTCGTCTGTGGTAAGGTAATGGGAAGACACACAAAACACAAGTATATAAACAATGAAATTTTAATTACTCTAGAAAAACAAGACATGAATAAAGGTAATCACATACAAATATGCAAGATAAGTCAACAAACAAAGTAATATGAATAATCACTGGCAAATGAAAAGTTACATTAAGACAAGTAAGTTATAGTGATAGCAAAATAAAATATAAGTGGTGCTGGAATACTGGCTTCGAGCTGCCACCTCCCTTAGTACATGAAAGCCAAGGCTTAGTCAACCAGCGAGAGATGTCAACTGCTTGGAGCACTGAGATATTCTGACGATACTGCCGCACTGCAGCCCAGACGTCGACTTGTGGTGGAGGCGGAGGGCAGGGGCGACGAGTCACCAGCCAATCAGCGACAGGCAGGCAGAGGATGAGCTGGTCGTTAGCTGGTTACGGCGGTGGTAGCAGGTGTCACTGTGTGCTGGGTACGATTTGCTCTCTGGGCAAAACGTTTGGCGATACTTGGTGGACGTATCTTCTATATTATCTTGTATATTGACGTACTTATGTAGGGAAGAGCAGGCTCAATCTCTCTTGAAAGAGATTATCGTCACAACTCTCCCCCGAAGCCTGCGGTTCTGGAAGAAGTTACGTCTTCATGTGGTGGAGTAATAGGTGGAGTTGCTTCTACTTCATAAACTCTGGAGAGGGCGTCGGCTATGATGTTGTCAGAACCCTTGATATAGCGGATCTCCAGGTTGAAATCTTGTAGATATAAAGCCCATCGTAGAAGACGCTGGTTAGTGAATTGGGCTTGATGTAAGAAGCGGAGAGGATTGTGATCTGAGAAGATGGTGGTAGACCTGGCACCTTGTAGGTATGGAGCAAAGTGCTGGAGATTCAGGACGATGGATAGTAGCTCCTTTTCAATAGTGCTGTAGTTCCTCTGGTGGGGTTTCAACTTGTAGCTGTAGTAGCTGACAGGTAGAACCTCCTCGCCTCGTTGCTGCATCAGGACACCACCAATGCCGGTACCACTGGCGTCGACATGAAGGACGAAAGGCTTGGTGATATCTGGCGAGGCGAGAATGGGATTAGAACAGAGGAGGAATTTGAGTTGTTCGAAGCAATGGTTTGCTGCATGGTCCAATTATACCGTTGCTTGGGACTGGTTAAAATGATTAATGGTGTGGCGACTGTACTAAAATTTCTCACAAACCTACGGTAGTAGGAGGCAAGACCAAGGAAACGCAGGAGCTGCTTCCTGGTGGTAGGCTGTGGATAATGCTGGATGGCTTGAGTGTGTGTGTCTAACGGAGCTAGGCTGCCACTCCCAATTACATGACCCAGATAACGCACTTTACCTTTGGCGAAGGTGGACTTGCCCAGGTTGATGGTGAGGCCGGCTGTCAGGAGCTTGGCGAACAGTCGTTGCAGCTGGAGCAGATGTTCGCTCCAGGTGTTGGATGCTACGACGATATCATCCAAATAGGCATACGTGTTATCCAAGCCCTGGATGACGCGGTTGACAGCTCTCTGAAAGGTGGCCGGGGCATTACATAGTCCGAAAGGAAGGCGTTCATATCTGAAAAGTCCAAAGGGAGTAATAAAGGCAGATATTTCTTTGGCTCGCTCTGTTAAACACACTTGGTAATACCCCTTAAGCAAGTCCACTTGGGACAAGTACTGGGCATTACCAATGGCGTCAAGAATGTCATCTATCCTTGGCAAGGGGTATGCATCCTTGACAGTCACATTATTTAACTTACGATAGTCAGTGCACAGTCTCACCTTACCTTGGGGTTTTGGCACCAAGATACAGGGTGAGGCCCAGGGGGACTCACAAGGTGTAGCCAGTCCATGATCCAAGAGGTACTGCACCTCAGCACGCATGACTTCCTTCTTGCTAGGGCTGATTCGGTAGAAGGGGTGACGAATCGGCCGGGTGTCGGGGAGCAGTTGGATGTCGTGCTGGGTAACATTACACTCTTGGGGGTCATCTCAGAACAACTCCTGATGTTCTCTGAAGATCTTGACGAGAGGTGCACTATGATTGTCCTGAAAATAGTTGGGAAGATCAGTAAGGATTTCCGAATTAGAAAGCGCTGACTCCTTGTCAGTGCTTTCGGGAGGAGAAGCAGGGAAGGTCTCACTGTGGATGTATGGCTCTTTAAATGAAGAGTAATTAGTCATGACAGTGGGAGGAGTACCGTTATATAGCTTCAGGAGGTTGACGTGGCACAACTGGGTCTTCCGCCGCCTATCTGGAGTCTCTAGAACGTAGTTATGGTTGTTTCTGCACTCCTTGATGCAGTAGGGTCCTGAAAACCTGTTTTGTAAAGGAGAACCTGGGATAGGGAAGTAAGCAAGTACGAAGTCTCCCGGCTTAAATTTCCTTACTTTGCTGGTCTGGTCGTAATGAGTCTTCATCCTCTCCTGTGCTTTCAATAGATTATCTTGGCCAAAACTGTGGACTCTCTCTAGAATGTGTTGTAGGTTTTGAAGAAACTGGGGCACATTCTGATGCTCACTGAAGGTGGCATCATGTAGAGAGTCTTTGAAAGCCTTGAGGGGAGTACGGCACTTACGTCCGTAGAGCATCTCATAAGGAGATACTCCTAGGGACTCATTGGGAAGACTTCTATAAATACATAATATTAGGTCGATTTGCTTATCCCAATCCTTAGAGGTTTCATTACAAAACTTCTTCAGGAGTGCTTTAATAGTCTGATGACTACGCTCAAGAGAACCCTGTGAAGCAGGATGATAGGGGCTGGACAATACCTGTTTGATGTTGAACTCCTCCAGTGTCCTCTTGAAGAGATCACTGGTAAAGTTGGTGCCACAGTCGCTCTGAACCTCCCGGGGAAATCCATACTGGGTGAAGATCTTCAATAAGTGTTTCACAACCGTAGCAGCCGTAATGTTCTTTACTGGAACTGCTATGGGGAATCTGGTGGTAGGACACAGGATGGTTAAGATATAGGCGTTACCTGAACTGGTCCGAGGTAAAGGACCAACACAGTCTATAATAAGTCTGTGGGAAGGTTCCGCAGGCACCTGTATGGGAATCAGTGGCGCTCTGGGAATAGAGATGTTCGGTTTACCTGCCATCTGACATGTATGACACTGTTTGACGTACTGTTTGACGCTATTTACCATACCTGGCCAGTAGTAGTCTTGACGGATTCCATGGTAAGTCTTGTTAAATCCGTAGTGGGAGAGTGCTCCGTGGGCCAGGTGTAGAATAGTGGGCCGCAGGCTGACAGGAATCACTAGTTGTTCGACGTTGGCCCAATCGTCTTCCTCCTTCAGTTTACTGGGTCTATATCTGGGGTAGAGCAACTCGTTCTCTAGGAAGAACCCAGGAATACTGTCGGGTTGAGTCTCAGCCTGGAAAAATAATGGTGTCAAGGTAAGATCTTCCCTCTGTAACTTACGGAACTCCAACTTGGTCAGATTCGGGGGTAGTTTCTGAGGGTCTTGAGGGATAGCGGTAGCAGTAGAGTCAGCTGGCTGTGGTCGTGCGGCTTGTGCACGGGTGGTCACTAAAACCGGAGGAGAAACTTCATCACTCTCTTGAACCTTTGCTGGAACATACTCAAAAATGGGATTATCCATCACAGAGGTACACACCTGGGGTTTGTCCATGACGATCAGGTTGGTCGGTTGCAGGTCTTCTGCCAAGTCGTTGCCCAGGAGAAGTTGCACTCCAGGCATGGGAAAAGGCTTTTCCCTGATGGTGACTTGGACTTCTCCGTTCACGAAGGGACACTCCAGGTGGACTCTGGCGAGAGGATAAGGAGTGGTAGCAGTGAGGTCAGTGATGAAGACAGTTTCTCCGGTGTAGGCGATGTTGGGCACAGCCGACTTCAAAATAATCGATTGAAGAGCCGCTGTGTCCCTCAAGATCTTCAGTTTGAAACGTCCCTCCGGATTTGAACCGTTGGCAGAGACAGTTCCAGGATACAGGTGTTTACTGAAAAGAGAAAGATCAGTAACATGAACACCAACATTCATCACAGGCTTACCGGACTCAGGAGGAGTTGGTTTGGGTTTTGGCGTTTCGGTGGTTCCTTTGTATTGAGACTTACCACATTTATCTATGGTATGTCCATAGAGTCTACAATACTTACAGTACAATTGCGAGTCAGCTTGATCGGTACTCACTTTCTCGTAACTGTACCACGACTTCTTACTGGAAGATGGTTCTGGTGTCAGCTGGTGGATGAGGCTGTAAGTGTCAGCCGACTTAGCACACTTTAGGTAGTCGGTTTCTTCTTTATCTGCTAAATATAGACGGACAGGAGGCAGCACACGCCTCAAGAATTCTTCAACTAGCATGAGGTTGACGAGTTCTGCAAAGGTAGAGACATGTGCTGCTTCCAGCCATTTCATAAAATATCTCCTTTTGGTATTAGCAAATTCGCGAAAGGTAGTGGTACTTGCCTTCAGATGGTCACGGTATTTCCTTCGATAACTTTCGGTGGAGAGAAGGTAGGCGTCCAACACTGCTTGTTTCAGAGTCTGGTAGTCATTCTCAGACGCCAAAGTATTGAGTGTAACTGCAGCTCTACCTGTAAGATGTACTCTGAGAAGGGTAGCCCATTGGTCGGCAGGCCAACTAAGTTGATTAGCAAGGGTTTCAAAGGTGGTGAAAAAACACATCAACTTCTGTTTCTACGAATGGTGGCATTAACTTACTTGCATGTGATATATTGAAACTGACGGGAAGATTGGCGGTAGCTTGCTGGCGTTGAGCGATGTGTGAAGTTTCCAACGCGAATTCTCGTTGACGACATTCCATAGCCAGAGTTGCTTGTTGTTTGTCATGTTCGTGTTGCATCTCCAATTAGCGTTGTTTTGTTTCAAGCTGTACTCGTTCCCGGTCACGGAGTATTGCAACCTCACGTTCCTTGAGGGCGATTTCACGTTCTTGTTCTTCCTTTCTTATGGCAGCTGCTTCCCTTTGTTGCTCGCGTTCGATCTTGGCCAGCTCTAGTCTGAGTTTCATCGTTGCCAAATCAGTTTTATCTGCAATAAAGTAAGTTTCGTGAGTTTCAGAGTCTATCTTACCTTCCTCTAAGAGTTGATCCAGTAACAGGTTATGTATTGCATTTTTGTTGGCTTGGTAGGGAACTTCTAGTTGATACTCATGTGCAAGAGTTTGTAATTCAGTCCTCTTGGCACGACTTAAAGTCCCTATTGCACCTGCTGGATCTGCACGGAAAGCTTGGAGACGAAACATGGTGAAATTAGCAAATAAATGCACAACGAATATACTGTTGTGATATGGTGAATGTCAGAAACAGGACAACGTGGCAACTGGTACCTATCCTGTGGAATCTTTAACAATTAATGTTAATTTCAAGATGATAAATGATTAATTAAATCAAGGTCGCAGGAAATCTTGTACCCGGTACTCATGTAAGAGGATAAGGGCAAGAAAATCCTACTAAACAAGCGAAACTGAGTTTCTAAAGCAAATGAAACAGTTAATTGCCTCAAAAGTAAAATTGGTAGTCCAAGAATGTAGGCATACCTTGCCGAGTCTCTATAGGACATAAGCAAGTTTTTCCCACTGAAATTAATATGATACTTACAGAATTAGCGAACTTTTGTGCTCTGGAAAAGAAGGCTAATTCCGTACCAATGTAGGTATCATCATCTCTGACCGACGTGTAGGGGGTGCGAGGTGTCAACTGGTGACGAGAACTGCTGCTGAGGTCCCAATTCAGCAACTAAAGTTCGTGCTAGAGGAACTATGGCCCTCTTTATCCTCCTACTGTCAGATTGCAGAAGATTAGGTGCACTTGACCCGGGGACAGACCACAGTACCAGGGTACCAATATGATGATCTGTCGAAAATATGAGAAATATCCTAGGGACAAAAGATAGTAAACACGAGTAATAACAGAGGGAGAGATGACCAATTAAGAGAATGACTGAGGCCTACAGTCACCACGTAATCCAAAGTTGTTTCACCTTCACCATATGCTATTCTCGGAATGCACAGTACACACAGCACCATATGAAAATAAAATTGAAAATTGAAAATAGTAAAAAGCTACATTACCAAAGCCAAATATGCTTACCATAAATTTACTACTTGGCACCAGTACCTGAGTGAAGCTCCCGGACAGGCCCCCACGTTATGTGACGGTAAAGCGTTGGTGTTCGGCTGTTTCAAAAGCTAGGGGCAGGGCCTCGTCACATAATCAAAAAAAGAGAGAAAAGTTGGTCCTTTCGTCTGTGGTAAGGTAATGGGAAGACACACAAAACACAAGTATATAAACAATGAAATTTTAATTACTCTAGAAAAACAAGACATGAATAAAGGTAATCACATAAAAATATGCAAGATAAGTCAACAAACAAAATAATATGAATAATCACTGGCAAATGAAAAGTTACATTAAGACAAGTAAGTTACAGTGATAGCAAAATAAAATATAAGTGGTGCTGGAATACTGGCTTCGAGCTGCCACCTCCCTTAGTACATGAAAGCCAAGGCTTAGTCAACCAGCGAGAGATGTCAACTGCTTGGAGCACTGAGATATTCTGACGATACTGCCGCACGGCAGCCCAGACGTCGACTTGTGGTGGAGGCGGAGGGCAGGGGCGACGAGTCACCAGCGAATCAGCGACAGGCAGGCAGAGGATGAGCTGGTGGTTAGCTGGTTACGGCGGTGGTAGCAGGTGTCACTGTGTGCTGGGTACGATTTGCTCTCTGGGCAAAACGTTTGGCGATACTTGGTGGACGTATCTTCTATATTATCTTGTATATTGACGTACTTATGTAGGGAAGAGCAGGCTCAATCTCTCTTGAAAGAGATTATCGTCACAACACTGATCTGGCCACTTTACACTGAGGTGACCTCTTTACACTGATCTAACCACTTTACACTGCCCTGACCACTTTACACTGATATGACCACTTTACACTGACCTGACTACTTTACACTGATCTGACCACTTTACACTGAGGTGACCACTTTACACTGATATGACCTCTTTACACTGATATGACCACTTTACACTGTTCTGACCACTTTACACTGATATCACCACTTTATATAATAATAATAAATAAATAAATTTTTATTCAGGTAAGGTACATACATACAAGGTGATACAAAAGTTGATGGATTATTAGATAGAGCTAATACACACAATGCCTAAAGCCACTATTACGCAAAGCGTTTCGGGCAGGAAAAACATTAAAGACTAAAACTTAATACTAATTGAGATTATAATATAAAATGTGTTGAGAACAAATAAAAATAAAAATAAGAAAGGGGGGAACATGGCTGAAAAAGCAGCACAAATACAATTAGGTCGACAAACAGTGTTGTTTAAAAAACAGACATTGGTTGACAACAGGGGGGTAAGGTAGGTTACAGGGAATTTATTAGTTAGTGCTTCGTTTTTATCTTAAACTGGTTAAGAGAGGTACAGTCTTTAACATGGTTGGGAAGGTCATTCCACATTCTGGGTCCCTTGATTTGTAGAGCATTTCTAGTTTGATTAAGTCGTACTCTTGGAATATTAAAATGTATTTGTTTCTGGTGTGGTGCTCATGGGTTCTGTTACAACCTTCAATGAAGCTTTTGAGGTCAGGATTGGAATTACAGTTCAGCGTTTTATATATGTATAATACACATGAGAGAATGTGCAGTGACTTAATGTCTAACATATTCAGAGATTTGAGTAGGGGTACCAAGTGATGTCTGGGGCCAGAGTTGGATATTGTCCTAATAGCAGCTTTGTGTTGAGTAATTAGAGGACGTAAATGATTTTGGGTAGTAGAACCCCAAGCACAAATACCATAGTTGAGATATAGATAGATGAGGGAGTAATAGAGAGTCACCAGGGCAGGGCGAGATACATAATATCTGATCTTAGAAAGAATGCCAACAGTTTTTGAAACTTTTTTTTTATTTATTTAGAGTGTGTCCCTGGAAATTCAGCTTGTGGTCAATGAGAACGCCAAGGAATTTGCCATCTAATTTGTTACAAATGTGGGTATTGTTTATTCTGAGATTTATTTGATTAGAGGATTTATTGCCAAACAGAATATAGAAAGTTTTGTCAATGTCAAGGGTGAGTTTGTTGACAGTTAGCCAAAGATGGACTTTATTTAGCTCAGTATTTACTGTGGCATTTAGAGCAAGGGGGTCAGGACTCGAGTAAATGAAGGTTGTGTCGTCAGCAAATAGAATTGGTTTGAGGTGTTGGGAGGCATTTGGAAGGTCATTAATGTAGATGAGAAAGAGGAGAGGGCCAAGTATGCTGCCCTGAGGAACACCAATGTTGATGGGTAGGGTGGGAGAAATTGTATTATTCACAGAAACATACTGGAGCCTGTCAGTAAGGTAAGATTTGAGGTATTGCAGGGAGTGTCCTCTGACTCCATAATGATATAATTTAAGAAGAAGGTTTTGGTGGTTGACAGTGACAAATGCCTTACGCAGGTCCACAAATAACCCAACAGGGCACTTATTTTTATCAAGAGCTGTATGAATCAAGTTAATCATACTAATAAATGTATCGTTAGTGCTTTTTTGGGTCTGAAGCCATATTGACAAGAGCTAAGTATGTTGTGTTTGGCTAGATAAGAGTAAAGCTGCTTGTAGATTAGTTTTTCAAATATTTTTGACAAGTTAGGCAGAATTGATATAGGTCTGTAGTTGCTAACATCTGTGAGATCACCACATTTGTGGACAGGGGTTACTCTCGCTTTTTTTAGAATATCTGGAAAGGTTTGGAGTTCAAGTGACTTGTTGAAGAGCAATGCAATAGCAGGGGCTAAAGATCTGGAGTTTTTTTTGTAAATTAAAGTTGGTATCTCCTCAAGGGCACTAGACTTGGTTTTAAGGGAAAGGATTATCTCATTGACATCAGTGGAATTAGTAGGCTTTAGGTACAGAGACTGTGGATAGTTACCTGTAAGATAGTCCTTAACATCAGTACTGGAAGATGGAATATCATTTGCAAGGGATGACCCAATGGAAGAGGAAGAACCTATTGAACTCAATAGCAGAATCAGAGGCTGAAAGCTGACCATCGTTATTGGACAGGAGTATTGGTTTGTTATTTAAAATCTTCTTTGATCCCAATATTTGTGAAATTGTGCTCCAAGTTTTTTTAATGTTGCTCTTTATTTGGGTAAATTTATCTTCGTAGTATTTAGTTTTGGCTCGTCTAATTATTTTTAATAGCAATAACGAGTAATTCTTTGAGAATTCTTTGGAGACGGTTCCTAACCTATACTTCTTCTCAAGGTCATGTTTTTTATTAATGGATTTAAGTATTCCCTTTGTAAGCCAGGGATTGTTTAGCCTTTTGGTTGTGACTTGTTTTGTAAGCATAGGACAGTGGGTGTTATAAAGGCTAAGAGGTTTTTTGAAGAAAAGATTGCACTGCTAGGTTGATGTCCCCTATGTTACCTAACTCGGACTCCCAGTTGACATTATCAGCAGCAGTAATAAAATTGTCTATAGCAGTTTCATTGTGCAGCCCAAAGCTTAACTTCCTTGTCTCTAGAGGTGGTTTGTTAATGTTAGTTAAGAGAAATGTGGGGTAATGGTCTGTAGTGCTATCGGTGATTATACCTGAAGTAAGCGGAAAGGTTATGATGGTCCAGATGTGATCTAGAGTCGTGGCAGTACTATCAGTGATTCTAGTAGGTCTAGTGATTAAGGGTATGAGGAAGCAGGAATTCATACAGTTGAGGAAGCTAACAGCAGTAGGGTGTTCAGGCTCGCAGAGGTCAATATTAAAGTCCCCTGCGATAATTAGATGGTTTTTGTTCAGTCTGTTATCGAGTATTAGATTTCTAAGGTTTGAGTTGAATTCAGACACATCTGTGTTAGGAATTCTATAGACTGCTCCCACAGACAGGACAGACTTGGCACCCTTGACTCTGAAGCTGGCGAAGATATACTCCCCATAGCAGTCTCTAGTTCTAATTTCTTTTAAGCATGTTAGTTCTTGGTGGTAGTAGAGAGCAGTGCCACCACCTCTCTGAATTTGACGACAGTTGTGAATTGCCGAGTAGTTAGGCATGTTAAAGAGTTGAGTAGTATCCTCTTTCAACCACGTTTCAGTGAGTATAATAAAAGAGAATTTGTTGTCAATAGTTTCAATCAAGGCACTAACATCATCGAAATGTTTACCTAGGGATCTAACGTTCAAGTTGATTACAGAGATATTGTGATTATGAGTTAATACATTGTTTACATCATGTGCTGCAAAATATCTGCAATTTTGACCATTAAAGTGATGATTGTCATAGATAGTGGATAAGACGTTTAGTTCTGGGTCTATACTTGTTTGCATAAAAAGGCTGTTTGTAGGAAAACAAGGCAAGAATGACAATTACAAAATAGAAATTTGAAATAAAATGGGGAAAGATAAAAAATATATAAAGAAGACTATACAAAACAAACACAAAATGAACAAAAAAAAGAAAAATGAGGTCGTACTCTTTCACACTGACGTGACCACTTTACACTGACGTGACCACTTTACACTGACGTGACCACTTTACACTGACGTGACCACTTTACACTGACGTGACCACTTTACACTGACGTGACCACTTTACACTGACGTGACCACTTTACACTGACGTGACCACTTTACACTGACGTGACCACTTTACACTGACGTGACCACTTTACACTGACGTGACCACTTTACACTGACGTGACCACTTTACACTGACGTGACCACTTTACACTGACGTGACCACTTTACACTGACGTGACCACTTTACACTGACGTGACCACTTTACACTGACGTGACCACTTTACACTGACGTGACCACTTTACACTGACGTGACCACTTTACACTGCCCTGACCACTTTACACTGACGTGACCACTTTACACTGACGTGACCACTTTACACTGACGTGACCACTTTACACTGACGTGACCACTTTACACTGACGTGACCACTTTACACTGACGTGACCACTTTACACTGCCCTGACCACTTTACACTGCCCTGGCCACTTTACACTGCCCTGACCACTTTACACTGACGTGACCACTTTACACTGCCCTGACCACTTTACACTGCCCTGACCACTTTACACTGCCCTGACCACTTTACACTGACGTGACCACTTTACACTGACGTGACCACTTTACACTGCCCTGACCACTTTACACTGACGTGACCACTTTAAACTCTCCTGTTGGGAATTCATTTAAGACTGGAACCCTTGTTTTAATATTAAGATTTCAATACTTCTATGTTGGTTTAGTTCATTTATTATGGAGGTAGTGTAGCCGGTGTGTGGCCTCTGGTGGAGAGGTTACACAGGCACATAATAGGTGACCTCTGGTGGAGAGGTTACACAGGCACATAATAGGTGACCTCTGGTGGAGAGGTTACACAGGCACATAATAGGTGACCTCTGGTGGAGAGGTTACACAGGCACATAATAGGTGACCTCTGGTGGAGAGGTTACACAGGCACATAATAGGTGACCTCTGGTGGAGAGGTTACAGAGGCACATAATAGGTGACCTCTGGTGGAGAGGTTACACAGGCACATAATAGGTGACCTCTGGTGGAGAGGTTACAGAGGCACATAATAGGTGACCTCTGGTGGAGAGGTTACACAGGCACATAATAGGTGACCTCTGGTGGAGAGGTTACACAGGCACATAATAGGTGACCTCTGGTGGAGAGGTTACAGAGGCACATAATAGGTGACCTCTGGTGGAGAGGTTACAGAGGCACATAATAGGTGACCTCTGGTGGAGAGGTTACAGAGGCACATAATAGGTGACCTCTGGTGGAGAGGTTACAGAGGCACATAATAGGTGACCTCTGGTGGAGAGGTTACACAGGCACATAATAGGCTCGCCAACTGAACCCCAATATTCGTGTAGCTGAGTAAGTTACACCATTGATGAAGTGTAGCTGAGTAAGTTACACCATTGATGAAGTGTAGCTGAGTAAGTTACACCATTGATGAAGTGTAGCTGAGTAAGTTACACCATTGATGAAGTGTAGCTGAGTAAGTTACACCATTGATGAAGTAGTTACATAATGTTATCCTATACATTAGCGGCTGTTTTATCAGTTATTGTTCTGTTATCTAAGCTTATTAGCGTTCACAGTTATGCCACTCAAACACAGGAGCCTTTCAGCGCAGAAATGAAGAAAAAGCACGTGTTAAGAACTATGCTTCTTCAACACAAGCAGAGCTAACTACCATTGTTATGGCGTTAAGATTCCTTGACGGAAACACTAATGGTGCAGTGATCTGGGCTGTCTCAAAAGCAGCACTACAAACCCTTTGTAAAAAGAGGCAGAAAATCTTGCGATAGTCGCTGAATTCAAGAGCGCTGTGAGAGTACTAACCAACCAGGGTAGAGTTTAGTTTAGTTCATTTATTATGCACCCCATACCCATAATGTGGGCGGTAGTGGAAAGGGTTACAGAGGCACATAATGGGCTCAGGGACTGAACCCCACAATTCATTTAGCTAAGCAAGTTACAGTCTTGATGAGCTAGTTACAAAATTCAATATAAGTCGTCACATCAACAATGGGTTCGAGATCGACCTCAAGTACAGGTTCTAAATTAAGCAACTGACATATGTGGAGAGCTAGTGTCAAAATTGATATGTTTGTCCTGCACACCGCCCCCCATCCAGTGGGCAGCGGTGGATAGGTTACAATCACTCAGTTACTACCTACAGTTAGCAAACTGGGGATATTTGGCTAAAATTTCTGGTAGCAGATCATTTTGAATTAAATATTTACACATTTTTTTGAACATTGGTTATAGAATTGTCTCTGAATTCACGTATCTTTTCGCACTCCATCACATAGTGACGGAGGGTGTGCGAATAATTTTGTTGACACAGTTTACATTTGGTCAGGTCTACATCAGCAGATAATGAGAATTCCCAGAGATACTTGTAACCGAGTCTAAGCCGAGCAGTAGTAACATCTAGAAGTCTGCTGATTTTATTGGATGATCCATAGATGTGTGGTTTCTCTTGCATGATAGTATGATGATAGATGGAATTACTGGTGTCAATTTCACTTTGCCTCAGATCTACAAGATCTTGTTGAAGTTCTCGGTGTACTGCTGCTCTCAGATTGCTCATTGACAATCCAAGGTTACACTCAACGGCTCCTTTAAAGGCAGATTCTTTGACTAACTTATCAGCTCTATCATGCATTCGGAGGCCAACATGAGATGGAGGCCAACATGAGATGGAGGCCAACATGAGATGGAGGCCAACATGAGATGGAGACCAACATGAGATGGAGACCACATGAAATGGACTCTGTTACCATCCTTAATAATTTTGTTGTATTTGTGTCTAGCTTCGGAGACGAGCATGTTACAGTTATGTCTTAAAGAGTTGAGAGCATTTAAGGATGATAAGGAGTCACTTACAATTAATGTATCAAGTTTGGAGACTTGTACACATTTCAGTGCAAGGATCAAGGGAAATAGTTCAGTCTGAAGGGTAGAGGCCCAGTTGTTTATACGGACTCCCCACTCAAAGTACAAGCCATCGCCCATTGTCAGAACAACTGCACTTCCAGCTGCACCCGTGGTGCGGTGTAGGGAACCATCAGTGTATATGATTTGAGAGAGAGAATGCTCTGTGGACAGAGCATCAATATGGCTTAAGGCGTTGAGCTTTGCCTCAAGACGAAGCTTGGGCTGATCTCTAATTTGCTTCTTGGGTGGAAAGGGAGGGATTAAAACTAGAAAGGGTGTAATCTCCCACGGTACAGGAAAGTGCCATTGTTGTTTCTCTTGGTACAAATCATGAACCTGATACATTCTAAGTTGAGTTCCAGTTTTTGTTATCCATTTGGAACAATGCTGATCTTCAGTAAAGAAATTCTGGAGGGCTTCTGTGCAAAGATTAGGATGAGTTAGCCTAAGCATTTTTATACCAATTTGACAGTTAATTTCAGTAACACGATCAACAACGCTCAGAATATTAAGTTCCTTTCTCATATTAAGTATCTTTGTGGTACGAGGGCACCCAAGGATTATCCTCAAGGCTTCGTTCTACAATTTGTCAAGCCCTCCAAGCTTTCTTTCAGGCATCAAAACAAGCAGAGGTGCAGCATAATCCACTAAAGATCTGATGTATGCAAGGTACATCATTTTGACACTTCTGACATTGGCACCATAGCCTGAGTGATAACCTGCAACAGCCTTGAGAGCTCGGAGCCTCTCTTTATACTGGCGACAGAGTCTGAATACAACAGGACCATACAGTGGCACCTCAAGGCCAAGGTATTTGAATCTGTTTACATAGTCAAGCTGGGAGCCATCAGACAGTTGCATCTTGCGAACAGCTCCTCCCTGCCTGGGTGGGCGCCGATTGTGTATCTTTGTTGTCTCTGCTGAGATAATTAAACCTAGGTCCTGACATGAGTCTAATACAGAGTTAAGAGTGTTCTGCGTGTTAGCATACCCAGCGGTGTGTATCATTATATCATCAGCATACTCAGTGGTGTGTATCATTATATCATCAGCATACCCAGTGGTGTGTATCATTATATCATCAGCATACCCAGTGGTGTGTATCATTATATCATCAGCATACCCAGCGGTGTGTATCATTATATCATCAGCATACTCAGTGGTGTGTATCATTATATCATCAGCATACCCAGTGGTGTGTATCATTATATCATCAGCATGGCTAATGATGTGGACGTTGGGTTTGTTCGGTATAGAGTTTAACAGCGTGTTTATTAAGATATTAAATAAGGTAGGACTGAGGACACCACCCTGCGGGGTGCCTAGTTCAAAGTTTCTTGTTACACTTCTATGCCCCTGGAAAAATACAGATGACTTCCTGTTGGATAAGTAACCCCTGATACAACAAAGAAGCCGACCAACATGTCTATTTGCAATATCAAAGGCAGACTTAAGATCTAGGAAGGTGGTATATGACTTTTCAGTGTGCAGGGTAAGAAAGGTGGTGATGCAATGATGCACACTCCTTCCATGCATGAAGCCATATATCTGGGGGGATAGCATGGTTCTTATTCTATGGAGGAGACGGTTTAGGACCATTCTCTCGAATGTTTTGCAAATGCAGCTAGTAAGGGAAATTGGGCGGAAAGCATTCTCTTGATTTGGCTTGGGAATTGGAATGATTATACTGTTGGTCCAAGAGATAGGAAGTTCCCCAGTAACATAGCTCATATTATACAGCTCAAGCAGGGGATTCCCTGGTACTGAAGGGAGCAGACGCAATGTGTCATAAGTGATACCATCTTCACCGGGGGATGTGGCTTTGCCTTTGTTTAGGGCCGCGAGTAATTCAAACTCAGTAAATGGCACGTTGCATTCATCTTCCTTGTGGAGCATGAAGTCAACAAGCCTTTCTCGATCTCCGTAACCAGCATTTAACCGGAATTGTGTGTCTGGGGGAAGATTATTGAAGCTAGAGGTGGTTGCCCAAGCATCGACTAACTCGTTTGTTCTGTGTAGAGGGTGAGGGTGTGACACTTGGCCGATCTTATCGCCTTTAATTCTTATAATATCTGCTTCCATGCCTGGCTGAGGGGGGTGTGAGAGTTGAGACTGTTAACAAAAGTTTCCAGTTATCTTGCCTGAGGTCTGTCATGCGCTCCCTCGCCTTGGCTATATATAGGGCTTTCTGAAAGAGCTTGAGCATTGCTGGCGTACGGGTTTCCCCTATATGCAAGTCCAACTCTTCTGGTAAGGCTGTGGATCCCCTCCCATGTTGGAATCTGTGGAAATTAATGAGCAGATGTGCTGGCTGCTGAAGGAGACAATATTGAATACTTCATACCCAAGACTTCTACCAATTAGAGGTATTATCAGGCAACATCACCATGACAAGGTAACTGAGGAAAGGAGGATAGAAGCACAAACCAGTGAATCTGTACGATGGTACAATATGGTTGCAGCAGGCACTCCCAGTCATTATGGACGAAAAGGAGGTGCCTGTGGGAGAGAATTAGTAATAGTGAGAATCTGTCTTGGATACAAATATCCATGGAGATTCGGGATGGAAACAACAGTTGAGCAGCGGAGTTGCAGAACCTGTGGTGAGAGTGACGGACACCGCTTTAAGCACCACCTGAGAGAATGTGAACACCTAAGGGACATTAGAAATATGTGTAGCATAATAAACCCCACATTGTTTGAGTTAGGGAAAATCTATTTGTCAAATATAGATACTGTTATTAAAAGATTCCCCCATTTTGCACCTGTAAGATAACAAATTTTATAGACAAATTATATTTTCTTGTTTGATAAGCTGTTCACTTGAGACAGTTAAGCAAGTCCCAGCTGTGTCTGGGTACAAGTGACAGGATGAACAACCCAGCGGGATTTCTTCCTATTGGGGAGTGTTGTACATGCTGCTATGGTGATGTGTCCACTCACAGGATGAGTGACGCTGCCCAATACTGTCACTATGGCAGTGTGTCCATTCACAAGATGAGTGGCACTGCCCAATACTGTCACTATGGCGGTGTATCCACTGCCCAATACTGTCACTATGGCGGTGTGTCCACTCACAGGATGAGTGGCGCTGCCCAGTACTGTCACTATGGCGGTGTGTCCACTCACAGGATGAGTGGCACTGCCCAATACTGCCACTATGGCGGCGTGTCCACTCACAGGATGAGTGGCGCTGCCCAGTACTGTCACTATGGCGGTGTGTCCACTCACAGCATGAGTGGCACTGCCCAATACTGCCACTATGGCGGCGTGTCCACTCACAGGATGATTGGCGCTGCCCAATACTGTCACTATGGCGGTGTGTCCACTCACAGGATGAGTGGCGCTGCCCAATACTGTCACTATGGCGGTGTGTCCACTCACAGGATGAGTGATGCTGCCCTATACTGTCACTATGGCGGTGTGTCCACTCACAGGATGAGTGGCGCTGCCCAATACTGTCACTATGGCGGTGTGTCCACTCACAGAAAATCCTAAAGGTTTTTTTCAGTTATATCGAACTAAGACTAGGGAAAGGATAGGTCCATTAAAATCTGAGACAGGTCAAATAACGGATAATGACAAGGAGATGAGTAGTATTTTTAACAAATATTTTATATCTGTATTTACTAAAGAAGAACTTAACAATATGCCTTCAGCCGAACAAGTCTATGTGGGTGGCGACGAGGACAGGTTGACTAGTTTAGCAGTTACCAGGGAGGATGTAATTAAACAATTAGTAAAACTAAAACCAAACAAATCCCCAGGGCCGGATGAAGTGTTTGCCAGGGTGCTTAAAGAATGCAAAGAGGAGCTTTCCGAGCCACTGTCTACCATATTTAATAAATCAATAGAGTTAGGCAGAGTGCCAGAGTCATGGAAGGTAGCTAATGTGGTACCAATTTTTAAGAAAGGAGATAGATCACTTGCGTCAAACTATCGGCCAATTAGCCTAACGTCTATTGTGGGAAAGTTACTTGAATCAATAATTGCAAATACAATTCGTCTCCATCTTGAAAAACATAGATTAATAAATGAGTCGCAACATGGTTTTACAAATGGCCGTTCATGTTTAACAAATTTGCTAACTTTTTATTCCAGCATAGTTGAGGCAGTTGATAGTGGTAAGGATTGTGATGTTGTGTACCTTGACTTTAGCAAAGCTTTTGATACAGTGCCACATGAAAGACTAATTAAAAAAATAGAAGCTCATGGTATTGGGGGTGTTATATTAACTTGGATTAGGGCATGGCTATTCCAAAGGAAACAGAGAGTTAGTATAAATGGGGTTAAGTCAGAGTGGGATAATGTTGTTAGTGGAGTGCCTCAAGGCTCTATCCTGGGACCTCTGCTGTTTATAATATATATAAATGATTTAGATTCAGGTTTGAGTAGCAACATCTGCAGATTTGCAGATGATACAAAAATCGGTAGGGAAATCAACACGAAAGAAGACTCACTATCACTTCAAGTTGATCTAAATAGGGTTTTAGAATGGTCAAAAGATTTTCAGATGCAGTTTAATGCTGATAAATGTAGAGTTTTGAGGCTAGGTAATGATGATAGAGTTACAAGATACGAGCTAGATGGTGTTGAGATTGCGAAGTCGGATTGCGAAAGGGATCTGGGAGTTATGACTAGTAAGAATTTAAAACAAAAGGATCAATGCATGAATGTTCGTAATAAGGCAAATAGGACACTGGGATTTATTAATCGAAGCGTTAGTAACAAGACTCCCGGTGTGGTTCTTAAGCTATATCTTGCTCTGGTTAGGCCCCATTAAGATTATGCAGTTCAGTTTTGGTCGCCGTACTATAGAATGGATATAAATTCACTTGAACGTGTCCAGCGTAGGATGACAAAGTTAATTCCCCAAATTAGAAATCTTTCATATGAAGAAAGATTATTAAAGCTTAAATTGCATTCACTGGAAAGACGAAGAGTTAGGGGTGACATGATAGAAGTTTACAAGTGGATGAATGGACATAACAAAGGGGATATTAATAGGGTATTACAAATATCAACTCAAGTGGTCGCTCGATTGTTTCAAGCGCGGGTTGGACATGTATATGAGTGGAATTAGGTGGTTATAGATAGGAGTTGCCTCGTATGGGCCAATAGGCCTTCTGCAGTTACCTTGTTCTCATGTTCTTATGTTCTTATGATCTTAGGATGAGTGGCTCTGCCCAATACTGTCACTATGGCGGTGTGTCCACTCACAGGATGAGTGGCGCTGCCCAATACTGTCACTATGGCGGTGTGTCCACTCACAGGATGAGTGGCGCTGCCCAATACTGTCACTATGGCGGTGTGTCCACTCACAGGATGAGTGACGCTGCCCAATACTGTCACTATGGCGGTGTGTCCACTCACAGGATGAGTGGCTCTGCCCAATACTGTCACTATGGAGGTGTGTCCACTCACAAGATGAGTGGCTCTGCCCAATACTGTCACTATGGCGGTGTGTCCACTCACAGGATGAGTGGCTCTGCCCAATACTGTCACTATGGCGGTGTGTCCACTCACAGGATGAGTGGCTCTGCCCAATACTGTCACTATGGCGGTGTGTCCACTCACAGCATGAGTGACGCTGCCCAATACAGTCACTATGGCGGTGTGTCCACTCACTGGATGAGTGGCGCTGCCCAATACTGTCACTATGGCGGTGTGTCCACTCACAGGATGAGTGGCTCTGCCCAATACTGTCACTATGGCGGTGTGTCCACTCACAGCATGAGTGACGCTGCCCAATACAGTCACTATGGCGGTGTGTCCACTCACTGGATGAGTGGCGCTGCCCAATACTGTCACTATGGCGGTGTGTCCACTCACAGGATGAGTGGCTCTGCCCAATACTGTCACTATGGCGGTGTGTCCACTCACAGCATGAGTGACGCTGCCCAATACAGTCACTATGGCGGTGTGTCCACTCACTGGATGAGTGGCGCTGCCCAATACTGTCACTATGGCGGTGTGTCCACTCACAGGATGAGTGATGCTGCCCAATACTGTCACTATGGCAGTGTGTCCACTCACAGGATGAGTGGCGCTGCCCAACACTGTCACTATGGCGGTGTGTCCACTCACAGGATGAGTGGCGCTGCCCAATACTGTCACGATGGCGGTGTGTCCACTCACTGGATGAGTGGCGCTGCCCAATACTGTCACTATGGCAGTGTGTCCACTCACAGGATGAGTGGCGCTGCCCAACACTGTCACTATGGCGGTGTGTCCACTCACAGGATGAGTGACGCTGCCCAATACTGTCACGATGACGGTGTGTCCACTCACTGGATGAGTGGCGCTGCCCAATACTGTCACTATGGCGGTGTGTCCACTCATAGGATGAGTGGCGCTGCCCAATACTGTCACTATGGCGGTGTGTCCACTCACTGGATGAGTGGCGCTGCCCAATACTGTCACTATGGCGGTGTGTCCACTCATAGGATGAGTGGCGCTGCCCAATACTGTCACTATGGCGGTGTGTCCACTCACTGGATGAGTGGCGCAGCCCAATACTGTCACTATGGCGGTGTGTCCATTCACAGGATGAGTGGCGCTGCCCAATACTGTCACTATGGCGGTGTGTCCACTCACAGGATGAGTGGCGCTGCCCAATACTGTCACTATGGCGGTGTGTCCACTCACTGGATGAGTGGCGCTGCCCAATACTGTCACTATGGCGGTGTGTCCACTCACTGGATGAGTGGCGCTGCCCAATACTGTCACTGTGCTATGTGTCCACTCACAGGATGAGTGGCGTTGCCCAATACTGTCACTATGGCGGTGTGTCCACTCAGAGGATGAGTGACGCTGCCCAATACTGTCACTATGGCGGTGTGTTCACTCACAGCATGAGTGGCGCTGCCCAATACTGTCACTATGGCGGTGTGTTCACTCACAGGATGAGTGGCGCTGCCCAATACTGTCACTATGGCGGTGTGTCCACTCACAGGATGAGTGGCGCTGCCCAATACTGTCACTATGGCGGTGTGTCCACTCACAGGATGAGTGGCGCTGCCCAGTACTGTCACTATGGCGGTGTGTCCACTCACAGGATGAGTGACGCTGCCCAATACTGTCACTATGGCGGTGTGTCCACTCACAGGATGAGTGGCGCTGCCCAATACTGTCACTATGGCGGTGTGTCCACTCACTGGATGAGTGACGCTGCCCAATACTGTCACTATTGCGGTGTGTCCACTCACAGGATGAGTGGCGTTGCCGAATACTGTCACTATAGCGGTGTGTCCACTCACAGGATGAGTGGCGTTGCCCAATACTGTCACTATGGCGGTGTGTCCACTCACAGGATTAGTGGCGCTGCCCAATACTGTCACTATGGCGGTGTGTCCACTCACAGGATGAGTGGCGCTGCACAATACTGTCACTATGGTCGGAGCCGAGCGGACAGCACGCTGGACTTGTGATCCTGTGGTCCTGGGTTCAATCCCGGGCGCCGGCGAGAAACAATGGGCAGAGTTTCTTTCACCCTACTGCCCCTGTTACCTAGCAGTAAAATAGGTACTGGGTGTTAGTCAGCTGTCACAGGCTGCTTCCTGGGGGGTGGAGGCCTGGTCGAGGACCGGGCCGCGGGGACACTAAAGCCCCGAAATCATCTCAAGATAACCTCAAGATGGTGGTGTGTCCACTCACAAGATGAGTGGCGCAGCCCAATACTGTCACTATGGCGGTGTGTCCACTCACAGGATGAGTGGCGCTGCCCAATACTGTCACTATGGCGGTGTGTCCACTCACAGGATGAGTGGCGCTGCCCAATACTGTCACTATGGCAGTGTGTCCACTCACAGGATGAGTGGCGCTGCCCAATACTGTCACTATGGAGGTGTGTCCACTTACAGGATGATTGGCGCTGCCCAATACTGTCACTATCGCGGTGTCCACTCACAGGATGATTGGCGCTGCCCAATACTGTCACTATGGAGGTGTGTCCACTCACAAGATGAGTGGCGCTGCCCAATACTGTCACTATGGCGGTGTGTCCACTAACAAGATGAGTGACGCTGCCCAATACTGTCACTATGGCAGTGTGTCCACTCACAGGATGAGTGGCGCTGCCCAATACTGTCACTATGGAGGTGTGTCCACTTACAGGATGATTGGCGCTGCCCAATACTGTCACTATCGCGGTGTCCACTCACAGGATGATTGGCGCTGCCCAATACTGTCACTATGGTGGTGTGTCCACTCACAAGATGAGTGACGCTGCCCAATACTGTCACTATGGCAGTGTGTCCACTCACAGGATGAGTGACGCTGCCCAATACTGTCACTATGACGGTGTGTCCATTAACAAGATGAGTGACGCTGCCCAATACTGTCAGTATGGTGGTGTGTCCACTCACAGGATGAGTGACGCTGCCCAATACTGTCACTATGGTGGTGTGTCCACTCACAAGATGAGTGACGCTGCCCAATACTGACACTATGACGGTGTGTCCATTAACAAGATGAGTGACGCTGCCCAATACTGTCACTATGGTGGTGTGTCCAATCACTGGATGAGTGGCGCTGCCGAATACTGTCACTATGGCGGTGTGTCCACTCACAGGATGATTGGCGCTGCCCAATACTGTCACTATGGTGGTGTGTCCACTCACAAGATGAGTGACGCTGCCCAATAGTGTCACTATGACGGTGTGTCCATTAACAAGATGAGTGACGCTGCCCAATACTGTCACTATTTCGGTGTGTCCACTCACAGGATGAGTGGGGCTGCCCAATACTGTCACTATAATGGTGTGTCCACTCACAGGATGAATGGCGCTGCCCAATACTGTCACTATGGCGGTGTGTCCATTAACAGGATGAGTGGCGCTGCCCAATACTGTCACTATGGCGGTGTGTCCACTCACAGGATGAGTGGCGCTGCCCAATACTGTCACTATGGCGGTGTGTCCACTCACAGGATGAGTGGCGCTGCCCAATACTGTCACTATGGCGGTGTGTCAACTCACAGGATGAGTGAAGCTGCCCAATACTGTCACTATGGCGGTGTGTCCACTCACAGGATGAGTGGCGCTGCCCAATACTGTCATTATGACGGTGTGTCCACTCACTGGATGAGTGGCGCTGCCCAATACTGTCACTATGGCGGTGTGTCCACTCACTGGATGAGTGGCGCTGCCCAATACTGTCACTGTGGCGATGTGTCCACTCACAGGATGAGTGGCGTTGCCCAATACTGTCACTATGGCGGTGTGTCCACTCTGAGGATGAGTGACGCTGCCCAATACTGTCACTATGGCGGTGTATTCACTCACAGCATGAGTGGCGCTGCCCAATACTGTCACTATGGCGTTGTGTTCACTCACAGCATGAGTGGCGCTGCCCAAGACTGTCACTATGGTGGTGTGTCCTCTTACAGGATGAGTGGCGCTGCTAATACTGTCACTATGGCAGTGTGTCCACTCACAGGATGAGTGCCGCTGCCCAATACTGTCACTATGGCGGTGTGTCCACTCAAAAGATGAGTGACGCTGCCCAATACTGTCACCATGGTGGTGTGTCCACTCACAGGATGAGTGGAGTTGCCCAATACTGTCACTATGGCGGTGTGTCCACTCACAGGATGAGTGGCGCTGCCCAATACTGTCACTGTGGCGGTGTGTCCACTCACAGGATGAGTGGCGCTGCCCAATTCTGTCACTATGGCGGTGTGTCCACTCACAGGATGAGTGACTCTGCCCAATACTGTCACTATGGCGGTGTGTCCACTCACTGGATGAGTGACGCTGCCCAATACTGTCACTATGGCGGTGTGTCCGCTCACAGGATGAGTGGCGCTGCCCAATACTGTCACTATGGCGGTGTGTCCACTCACTGGATGAGTGACGCTGCCCAATACTGTCACTATGGCGGTGTGTCCACTCACAGGATGAGTGGCGTTGCCCAATACTGTCACTATGGCGGTGTGTCCACTCACAGGATTAGTGGCGCTGCCCAATACTATCACTATGGCGGTGTGTCCACTCACAGGATGAGTGGCGCTGCCCAATACTGTCACTATGGTCGGAGCCGAGCGGACAGCACGCTGGACTTGTGATCCTGTGGTCCTGGGTTCAATCCCGGGCGCCGGCGAGAAACAATGGGCAGAGTTTCTTTCACCCTACTGCCCCTGTTACCTAGCAGTAAAATAGGTACTGGGTGTTAGTCAGCTGTCACAGGCTGCTTCCTGGGGGGTGGAGGCCTGGTCGAGGACCGGGCCGCGGGGACACTAAAGCCCCGAAATCATCTCATGATAACCTCAAGATGGCGGTGTGTCCACTCACAAGATGAGTGGCGCTGCCCAATACTGTCACTATGGCGGTGTGTCCACTCACTGGATGAGTGGCGCTGACCAATACTGTCACTATGGAGGTGTGTCCACTCACAGGATGAGTGGCGCTGCCCAATACTGTCACTATGGAGGTGTGTCCACTTACAGGATGAGTGGCGCTGCCGAATACTGTCACTATGGCGGTGTGTCCACTCACAGGATGATTGGCGCTGCCCAATACTGTCACTATGGCGGTGTGTCCACTCACAGGATGAGTGGCGCTGCCCAATACTGTCACTATGGTGGTGTGTCCACTCACAAGATGAGTGACGCTGCCCAATACTGTCACTATGGCGGTGTGTCCACTCACAGGATGAGTGACGCTGCCCAATACTGTCACTATGGCGGTGTGTCCAATCACTGGATGAGTGGCGCTGCCGAATACTGTCACTATGGCGGTGTGTCCACTCACAGGATGATTGGCGCTGCCCAATACTGTCACTATGGTGGTGTGTCCACTCACAAGATGAGTGACGCTGCCCAATAGTGTCACTATGACGGTGTGTCCATTAAGAAGATGAGTGATGCTGCCCAATACTGTCACTATGGTGGTGTGTCCACTCACAGGATGAGTGACGCTGCCCAATACTGTCACTATGGTGGTGTGTCCACTCACAAGATGAGTGACGCTGCCCAATACTGTCACTATGACGGTGTGTCCATTAACAAGATGAGTGACGCTGCCCAATACTGTCACTATGGTGGTGTGTCCAATCATAGGATGAGTGGCGCTGCCCAATACTGTCACTACGGCGGTGTGTCCACTCACAGGATGAGTGGCTCTGCCCAATACTGTCACTATTTCGGTGTGTCCACTCACAGGATGAGTGGCGCTGCCCAATACTGTCACTATGGTGGTGTGTCCACTCACAGGATGAATGGCGCTGCCCAATACTGTCACTATGGCGGTGTGTCCATTAACAGGATGAGTGGCGCGGCCCAATACTGTCACTATGGCGGTGTGTCCTCTCACAAGATGAGTGGCGCTGCCCAATACTGTCACTATGGAGGTGTGTCCACTTACAGGATGATTGGCGCTGCCCAATACTGTCACTATCGCGGTGTCCACTCACAGGATGATTGGCGCTGCCCAATACTGTCACTATGGTGGTGTGTCCACTCACAAGATGAGTGACGCTGCCCAATACTATCACTATCGCGGTGTCCACTCACAGGATGATTGGCGCTGCCCAATACTGTCACTATGGTGGTGTGTCCACTCACAAGATGAGTGACGCTGCCCAATAGTGTCACTATGACGGTGTGTCCATTAACAAGATGAGTGACGATGCCCAATACTGTCACTATTTCGGTGTGTCCACTCACAGGATGAGTGGCGCTGCCCAATACTGTCACTATGGTGGTGTGTCCACTCACAGGATGAATGGCGCTGCCCAGTACTGTCACTATGGCGGTGTGTCCATTAACAGGATGAGTGGCGCTGCCCAATACTGTCACTATGGCGGTGTGTCCACTCACAGGATGAGTGGCGCTGCCCAATACTGTCACTATGGCGGTGTGTCCACTCACAGGATGAGTGGCGCTGCCCAATACTATCACTATGGCGGTGTGTCAACTCACAGGATGAGTGAAGCTGCCCAATACTGTCACTATGGCGGTGTGTCCACTCACAGGATGAGTGGCGCTGCCCAATACTGTCACTATGGCGGTGTGTCCACTCACAGGATGAGTGGCGCTGCCCAATACTCTCACTATGGCGGTGTGTCCACTCACTGGATGAGTGGCGCTGCCCAATACTGTCACTATGGCGGTGTGTCCACTCACTGGATGAGTGGCGCTGCCCAATACTGTCACTGTGGCGATGTGTCCACTCACAGGATGAGTGGCGTTGCCCAATACTGTCACTATGGCGGTGTGTCCACTCAGAGGATGAGTGACGCTGCCCAATACTGTCACTATGGCGGTGTATTCACTCACAGCATGAGTGGCGCTGCCCAATACTGTCACTATGGCGGTGTGTTCACTCACAGCATGATTGGCGCTGCCCAATACTGTCACTATGGTGGTGTGTCCACTTACAGGATGAGTGGCGCTGCTAATACTGTCACTATGGCGGTGTGTCCACTCACAGGATGAGTGCCGCTGCCCAATACTGTCACTATGGCGGTGTGTCCACTCAAAAGATGAGTGACGCTGCCCAATACTGTCACCATGGTGGTGTGTCCACTCACAGGATGAGTGGAGTTGCCCAATACTGTCACTATGGCGGTGTGTCCACTCACAGGATGAGTGGCGCTGCCCAATACTGTCACTGTGGCGGTGTGTCCACTCACAGGATGAGTGGAGTTGCCCAATACTGTCACTATGGCGGTGTGTCCACTCACAGGATGAGTGGCGCTGCCCAATACTGTCACTATGGCGGTGTGTCCACTCACAGGATGAGTGGCGCTGCCCAATTCTGTCACTATGGCGGTGTGTCCACTCACAGGATGAGTGACGCTGCCCAATACTGTCACTATGGCGGTGTGTCCACTCACAGGATGAGTGGCGCTGCCCAATTCTGTCACTATGGCGGTGTGTCCACTCACAGGATGAGTGACTCTGCCCAATACTGTCACTATGGCGGTGTGTCCACTCACTGGATGAGTGACGCTGCCCAATACTGTCACTATGGCGGTGTGTCCACTCACAGGATGAGTGGCGTTGCCCAATACTGTCACTATAGCGGTGTGTCCACTCACAGGATGAGTGACGCTGCCCAATACTGTCACTATGGCGGTGTGTCCGCTCACAGGATGAGTGGCGCTGCCCAATACTGTCACTATGGCGGTGTGTCCACTCACTGGATGAGTGACGCTGCCCAATACTGTCACTATGGCGGTGTGTCCACTCACAGGATGAGTGGCGTTGCCCAATACTGTCACTATGGCGGTGTGTCCACTCACAGGATTAGTGGCGCTGCCCAATACTATCACTGTGGCGGTGTGTCCACTCACAGGATGAGTGGCGCTGCCCAATACTGTCACTATGGTCGGAGCCGAGCGGACAGCACGCTGGACTTGTGATCCTGTGGTCCTGGGTTCAATCCCGGGCGCCGGCGAGAAACAATGGGCAGAGTTTCTTTCACCCTACTGCCCCTGTTACCTAGCAGTAAAATAGGTACTGGGTGTTAGTCAGCTGTCACAGGCTGCTTCCTGGGGGGTGGAGGCCTGGTCGAGGACCGGGCCGCGGGGACACTAAAGCCCCGAAATCATCTCAAGATAACCTCAAGATGGCGGTGTGTCCACTCACTGGATGAGTGGCGCAGCCCAATACTGTCACTATGGAGGTGTGTCCACTCACAGGATGAGTGGCGCTGCCCAATACTGTCACTATGGAGGTGTGTCCACTTACAGGATGAGTGGCGCTGCCGAATACTGTCACTATGGCGGTGTGTCCACTCACAGGATGATTGGCGCTGCCCAATACTGTCACTATGGCGGTGTGTCCACTCACAGGATGAGTGGCGCTGCCCAATACTGTCACTATGGTGGTGTGTCCACTCACAAGATGAGTGACGCTGCCCAATACTGTTACTATGGCGGTGTGTCCACTCACAGGATGAGTGACGCTGCCCAATACTGTCACTATGGCGGTGTGTCCAATCACTGGATGAGTGGCGCTGCCGAATACTGTCACTATGGCGGTGTGTCCACTCACAGGATGAT
The DNA here is from genome assembly GCF_040958095.1 of Procambarus clarkii. Lineage (NCBI taxonomy): Eukaryota > Metazoa > Arthropoda > Malacostraca > Decapoda > Cambaridae > Procambarus > Procambarus clarkii. The sequence goes on from NC_091194.1 coordinate 19,917,793, forward strand.
TGGCGCTGCCCAATACTGTCACTATGGTGGTGTGTCCACTCACAAGATGAGTGACGCTGCCCAATAGTGTCACTATGACGGTGTGTCCATTAACAAGATGAGTGACGCTGCCCAATACTGTCACTATGGTGGTGTGTCCACTCACAGGATGAGTGACGCTGCCCAATACTGTCACTATGGTGGTGTGTCCACTCACAAGATGAGTGACGCTGCCCAATACTGTCACTATGACGGTGTGTCCATTAACAAGATGAGTGACGCTGCCCAATACTGTCACTACGGCGGTGTGTCCACTCACAGGATGAGTGGCTCTGCCCAATACTGTCACTATTTCGGTGTGTCCACTCACAGGATGAGTGGCGCTGCCCAATACTGTCACTATGGTGGTGTGTCCACTCACAGGATGAATGGCGCTGCCCAATACTGTCACTATGGCGGTGTGTCCATTAACACGATGAGTGGCGCGGCCCAATACTGTCACTATGGCGGTGTGTCCACTCACAGGATGAGTGGCGCTGCCCAATTCTGTCACTATGACGGTGTGTCCACTCACTGGATGAGTAACGCTGCCCAATACTGTCACTATGGCGGTGTGTCCACTCACAGGATGAGTGGCGTTGCCCAATACTGTCACTATTGCGGTGTGTCCACTCACAAGATGAGTGACGCTGCCCAACACTGTCACTATGGCGGTGTGTCCACTCACAGGATGAGTGGCGCTGCCCAATACTGTCACTATGGCGGTGTGTCCACTCACTGGATGAGTGGCGCTGCCTAATACTGTCACTATGGCGGTGTGTCCACTCACTGGATGAGTGGCGCTGCCCAATACTGTCACTATGGCGGTGTGTCCACTCACAAGATGAGTGATGCTGCCCAACACTGTCACTATGGCGGTGTGTCCACTCACAGGATGAGTGGCGCTGCCCAATACTGTCACTATGGTGGTGTGTCCACTCACAAGATGAGTGACGCTGCCCAATACTGTCACTATCGCGGTGTCCACTCACAGGATGATTGGCGCTGCCTAATACTGTCACTATGGTGGTGTGTCCACTCACAAGATGAGTGACGCTGCCCAATAGTGTCACTATGACGGTGTGTCCATTAACAAGATGAGTGACGCTGCCCAATACTGTCACTATTTCGGTGTGTCCACTCACAGGATGAGTGGCGCTGCCCAATACTGTCACTATGGTGGTGTGTCCACTCACAGGATGAATGGCGCTGCCCAGTACTGTCACTATGGCGGTGTGTCCATTAACAGGATGAGTGGCGGTGCCCAATACTGTCACTATGGCGGTGTGTCCACTCACAGGATGAGTGGCGCTGCCCAATACTGTCACTATGGCGGTGTGTCCACTCACAGGATGAGTGGCGCTGCCCAATACTGTCACTATGGCGGTGTGTCAACTCACAGGATGAGTGAAGCTGCCCAATACTGTCACTATGGCGGTGTGTCCACTCACAGGATGAGTGGCGCTGCCCAATACTGTCACTATGGCGGTGTGTCCACTCACAGGATGAGTGGCGCTGCCCAATACTCTCACTATGGCGGTGTGTCCACTCACTGGATGAGTGGCGCTGCCCAATACTGTCACTATGGCGGTGTGTCCACTCACTGGATGAGTGGCGCTGCCCAATACTGTCACTGTGGCGATGTGCCCACTCACAGGATGAGTGGCGTTGCCCAATACTGTCACTATGGCGGTGTGTCCAGTCAGAGGATGAGTGACGCTGCCCAATACTGTCACTATGGCGGTGTATTCACTCACAGCATGAGTGGCGCTGCCCAATACTGTCACTATGGCGGTGTGTTCACTCACAGCATGATTGGCGCTGCCCAATACTGTCACTATGGTGGTGTGTCCACTTACAGGATGAGTGGCGCTGCTAATACTGTCACTATGGCGGTGTGTCCACTCACAGGATGAGTGCCGCTGCCCAATACTGTCACTATGGCGGTGTGTCCACTCAAAAGATGAGTGACGCTGCCCAATACTGTCACCATGGTGGTGTGTCCACTCACAGGATGGGTGGAGTTGCCCAATACTGTCACTATGGCGGTGTGTCCACTCACAGGATGAGTGGCGCTGCCCAATACTGTCACTGTGGCGGTGTGTCCACTCACAGGATGAGTGGAGTTGCCCAATACTGTCACTATGGCGGTGTGTCCACTCACAGGATGAGTGGCGCTGCCCAATACTGTCACTATGGCGGTGTGTCCACTCACAGGATGAGTGGCGCTGCCCAATTCTGTCACTATGGCGGTGTGTCCACTCACAGGATGAGTGACGCTGCCCAATACTGTCACTATGGCGGTGTGTCCACTCACAGGATGAGTGGCGCTGCCCAATTCTGTCACTATGGCGGTGTGTCCACTCACAGGATGAGTGACTCTGCCCAATACTGTCACTATGGCGGTGTGTCCACTCACTGGATGAGTGACGCTGCCCAATACTGTCACTATGGCGGTGTGTCTACTCACAGGATGAGTGGCGTTGCCCAATACTGTCACTATAGCGGTGTGTCCACTCACAGGATGAGTGACGCTGCCCAATACTGTCACTATGGCGGTGTGTCCGCTCACAGGATGAGTGGCGCTGCCCAATACTGCCACTATGGCGGTGTGTCCACTCACTGGATGAGTGACGCTGCCCAATACTGTCACTATGGCGGTGTGTCCACTCACAGGATGAGTGGCGTTGCCCAATACTGTCACTATGGCGGTGTGTCCACTCACAGGATGAGTGGCGCTGCCCAATTCTGTCACTATGGCGGTGTGTCCACTCACTGGATGAGTGACGCTGCCCAATACTGTCACTATGGCGGTGTGTCTACTCACAGGATGAGTGGCGCTGCCCAATACTGTCACTATGGAGGTGTGTCCACTTACAGGATGAGTGGCGCTGCCGAATACTGTCACTATGGCGGTGTGTCCACTCACAGGATGATTGGCGCTGCCCAATACTGTCACTATGGCGGTGTGTCCACTCACAGGATGAGTGGCGCTGCCCAATACTGTCACTATGGTGGTGTGTCCACTCACAAGATGAGTGACGCTGCCCAATACTGTTACTATGGCGGTGTGTCCACTCACAGGATGAGTGACGCTGCCCAATACTGTCACTATGGCGGTGTGTCCAATCACTGGATGAGTGGCGCTGCCGAATACTGTCACTATGGCGGTGTGTCCACTCACAGGATGATTGGCGCTGCCCAATACTGTCACTATGGTGGTGTGTCCACTCACAAGATGAGTGACGCTGCCCAATAGTGTCACTATGACGGTGTGTCCATTAACAAGATGAGTGACGCTGCCCAATACTGTCACTATGGTGGTGTGTCCACTCACAGGATGAGTGACGCTGCCCAATACTGTCACTATGGTGGTGTGTCCACTCACAAGATGAGTGACGCTGCCCAATACTGTCACTATGACGGTGTGTCCATTAACAAGATGAGTGACGCTGCCCAATACTGTCACTACGGCGGTGTGTCCACTCACAGGATGAGTGGCTCTGCCCAATACTGTCACTATTTCGGTGTGTCCACTCACAGGATGAGTGGCGCTGCCCAATACTGTCACTATGGTGGTGTGTCCACTCACAGGATGAATGGCGCTGCCCAATACTGTCACTATGGCGGTGTGTCCATTAACACGATGAGTGGCGCGGCCCAATACTGTCACTATGGCGGTGTGTCCACTCACAGGATGAGTGGCGCTGCCCAATTCTGTCACTATGACGGTGTGTCCACTCACTGGATGAGTGACGCTGCCCAATACTGTCACTATGGCGGTGTGTCCACTCACAGGATGAGTGGCGTTGCCCAATACTGTCACTATTGCGGTGTGTCCACTCACAAGATGAGTGACGCTGCCCAACACTGTCACTATGGCGGTGTGTCCACTCACAGGATGAGTGGCGCTGCCCAATACTGTCACTATGGCGGTGTGTCCACTCACTGGATGAGTGGCGCTGCCTAATACTGTCACTATGGCGGTGTGTCCACTCACTGGATGAGTGGCGCTGCCCAATACTGTCACTATGGCGGTGTGTCCACTCACAAGATGGGTGATGCTGCCCAACACTGTCACTATGGCGGTGTGTCCACTCACAGGATGAGTGGCGCTGCCCAATACTGTCACTATGGTGGTGTGTCCACTCACAAGATGAGTGACGCTGCCCAATACTGTCACTATCGCGGTGTCCACTCACAGGATGATTGGCGCTGCCCAATACTGTCACTATGGTGGTGTGTCCACTCACAAGATGAGTGACGCTGCCCAATAGTGTCACTATGACGGTGTGTCCATTAACAAGATGAGTGACGCTGCCCAATACTGTCACTATTTCGGTGTGTCCACTCACAGGATGAGTGGCGCTGCCCAATACTGTCACTATGGTGGTGTGTCCACTCACAGGATGAATGGCGCTGCCCAGTACTTTCACTATGGCGGTGTGTCCATTAACAGGATGAGTGGCGCTGCCCAATACTGTCACTATGGCGGTGTGTCCACTCACAGGATGAGTGGCGCTGCCCAATACTGTCACTATGGCGGTGTGTCCACTCACAGGATGAGTGGCGCTGTCCAATACTGTCACTATGGCGGTGTGTCAACTCACAGGATGAGTGAAGCTGCCCAATACTGTCACTATGGCGGTGTGTCCACTCACAGGATGAGTGGCGCTGCCCAATACTGTCACTATGGCGGTGTGTCCACTCACAGGATGAGTGGCGCTGCCCAATACTCTCACTATGGCGGTGTGTCCACTCACTGGATGAGTGGCGCTGCCCAATACTGTCACTGTGGCGATGTGTCCAATCACAGGATGAGTGGCGTTGCCCAATACTGTCACTATGGCGGTGTGTCCACTCAGAGGATGAGTGACGCTGCCCAATTCTGTCACTATGGCGGTGTGTTCACTCACAGCATGAGTGGCGCTGCCCAATACTGTCACTATGGCGGTGTGTTCACTCACAGCATGAGTGGCGCTGCCCAATACTGTCACTATGGTGGTGTGTCCACTTACAGGATGAGTGGCGCTGCTAATACTGTCACTATGGCGGTGTGTCCACTCACTGGATGAGTGACGCTGCCCAATACTGTCACTATGGCGGTGTGTCCACTCACAGGATGAGTGGCGTTGCCCAATACTGTCACTATAGCGGTGTGTCCACTCACAGGATGAGTGACGCTGCCCAATACTGTCACTATGGCGGTGTGTCCGCTCACAGGATGAGTGGCGCTGCCCAATACTGTCACTATGGCGGTATGTCCACTCACTGGATGAGTGGCGCTGCCCCATACTGTCACTATGGCGGTGTGCCCACTTACAGGATGCGTGGCGCTGCCCAATTCTGTCACTATGGCGGTGTGTCCACTCACAGCATGAGTGACGCTGCCCAATACTGTCACTATGGCGGTGTGTCCGCTCACTGGATGAGTGGCGCTGCCCAATACTGTCACTATGGCGGTGTGTCCACTCACAGGATGAGTGACGCTGCCCAATACTGTCACTATGGAGGTGTGTCCACTCACTGGATGAGTGGCGCTGCCCAATACTGTCACTATGGAGGTGTGTCCACTCACAAGATGAGTGGCGCTGCCCAATACTGTCACTATGGAGGTGTGTCCACTCACAAGATGAGTGGCGCTGCCCAATACTGTCACTATGGAGGTGTGTCCACTTACAGGATGATTGGCGCTGCCCAATACTGTCACTATCGCGGTGTGTCCACTCACAGGATGAGTGGCGCTGCCCAATACTGTCACTATGGAGGTGTGTCCACTCACAAGATGAGTGGCGCTGGCCAATACTGTCACTATGGAGGTGTGTCCACTCACAGGATGATTGGCGCTGCCCAATACTGTCACTATGGCGGTGTGTCCACTCACAGGATGAGTGGCGCTGCCCAATACTGTCACTATGGTGGTGTGTCCACTCACAAGATGAGTGACGCTGCCCAATACTGTCACTATGGCAGTGTGTCCACTCACAGGATGAGTGACGATGCCCAATACTGTCACTATGACGGTGTGTCCATTAACAAGATGAGTGGCGCTGCCCAATACTGTCACTATGGCGGTATGTCCACTCACTGGATGAGTGGCGCTGCCCCATACTGTCACTATGGCGGTGTGCCCACTTACAGGATGCGTGGCGCTGCCCAATTCTGTCACTATGGCGGTGTGTCCACTCACAGCATGAGTGACGCTGCCCAATACTGTCACTATGGCGGTGTGTCCACTCACAGGATGAGTGGCGCTGCCCAATACTGTCACTATGGCGGTGTGTCCACTCACTGGATGAGTGACGTTGCCCAATACTGTCACTATGGCGGTGTGTCCACTCACAGGATGAGTGGCGTTGCCGAATACTGTCACAATAGCGGTGTGTCCACTCACAGGATGAGTGACGCTGCCCAATACTGTCACTATGGCGGTGTGTCCGCTCACAGGATGAGTGGCGCTGCCCAATACTGTCACTATGGCGGTGTGTCCACTCACTGGATGAGTGACGCTGCCCAATACTGTCACTATGGCGGTGTGTCCACTCACAGGATGAGTGGCGTTGCCCAATACTGTCACTATGGCGGTGTGTCCACTCACAGGATTAGTGGCGCTGCCCAATACTTTCACTATGGCGGTGTGTCCACTCACAGGATGAGTGGCGCTGCCCAATACTGTCACTATGGCGGTGTGTCCACTCACAGGATGAGTGGCGCTGCCCAATACTGTCACTATGGTCGGAGCCGAGCGGACAGCACGCTGGACTTGTGATGCTGAGGTCCTGGGTTCAATCCCGGGCGCCGGCGAGAAACAATGGGCAGAGTTTCTTTCACCCTACTGCCCCTGTTACCTAGCAGTTAAATAGGTACTGGGTGTTAGTCAGCTGTCACAGGCTGCTTCCTGGGGGGTGGAGGCCTGGTCGAGGACCGGGCCGCGGGGACACTAAAGCCCCGAAATCATCTCAAGATAACCTCAAGATGGTGGTGTGTCCACTCACAAGATGAGTGGCGCTGACCAATACTGTCACTATGGCGGTGTGTCCACTCACAGGATGAGTGACGCTGCCCAATACTGTCACTATGACGGTGTGTCCATTAACAAGATGAGTGACGCTGCCCAATACTGTCACTATGGTGGTGTGTCCACTCACAGGATGAGTGACGCTGCCCAATACTGTCACTATGGTGGTGTGTCCACTCACAAGATGAGTGACGCTGCTCAATACTGTCACTATGGCGGTGTGTCCACTCACAGGATGAGTGACGCTGCTCAATACTGTCACTATGACGGTGTGTCCATTAACAAGATGAGTGACGCTGCGCAATACTGTCACTATGGTGGTGTTGTAACGACCGCTTACCCTGCCGTAATAACCGCGGCCTCTATTGTAATAACCCGATGTTCCCCAGTATTAATCCTGTTATCTTGTTATCTCTCGTGATCGTAATATACGCTCTCTATTGTAATTCTCCGTCTTTCTTCACTCAATACCCCAGCTTAACACTGTTACAGTCCAGCATGACCCCTCACTGGACGGCCACGTATGTAAGAGGAATATTAAATGAGGAAGATACACCAAGGACAAGGGTTATTAGAAAAAAAAAAACAATAACAAAACACATTTACACTGCCACCACCTTCCTGACCAACCATACCTGAATGTGTCAATCACCGATCCCCCAGGAAGGCAAGGAATCAGTAACCATGGGACTCCGGGTAATATGAATTTCCGTAGTAAATTCTGGAAAATTAGTTTGTGTAATTTACGTTACTAATTTAAATCCAAGGGCAACTTTAGTAACTATTAATAGTAGGAGAACATGGGGGCTTCCAATACAACACCTAAAAATGACAAAGTAGCAAAATATATCAAAGGGGAGTTAAGTGAATACCACTGGACAAGCTATACCATTTATTTTATGAAACATGTAAATTAAGACAATTTGAACACATCACCTATTCTATTTCCCTAGAGGCACAATGGATATTTACCGAGGACACAAAACTCAAGTGCACTATACCTTAAATACCCGCACTACGGCCACGATGTTGATGGCTGCCCTCAGCCCCGAGGATACGGGCTTGCGGCCCTGTTCCTAATACACTCCCAAGACACACTGATGAAATTTAGTTTTTCCAACTTATTGCTGGGAAGGATTACTCCTCCCACCATCTACTACAGCCCCAGGGCTCCACCCATTATATTGGCAATGGCCAACCATTTAACACGTAGGCCTGAGGTCTGGCTCTCTAGGGCCAATAAGGACTTGGCCCTTATCTCAGGCCAATCACCTTCACTGATCTGTCGTGGAAAGCTACATGAATTCCTGAAGATTGAGTCAGCTCTCCCCAGCTAGAGAAGGGGGACAAGGCGCGTCTATGGAGCCCAGACACCTGCGAGCAATGTTTACAAAACTGATAATTTATGTTCAAGCCCGTCTCCTCTAAGATAGGAGTAAGGACATTTGACTCTGCCTGGTATGGGGAAGGCCGCTGCTGAGAGGGACAGAGAGGGATGAGAGGGGGGTGGAGAGGGAAATATCTGAGTGGGGAATTGAGTGGGAGAAGCCAAGGTATCCACGACCACCCTACCCTCAGGTCAACCTCTTGACCCTGACAAATGGGCGACAGGGGGGGGGGGGGAAGAGGAGGAGACGAATGACGGCCAAGGGGAGGGGAGAAGGAAGGAGGGGAGAGGGAGAAGGAAAGGAGGGGAGAAGGGGAGGGAAAAGAGGGGAGAAGGGAGAACCAATGATCTGAGCCCCAGATCATTACAACTCCCCCTCCTCGGAAATTAAGAAATTTGTGTGTAAAGCAAGTTACACACACTTTTCTTATCCAGAAATCCTGCCCTACCCTAACCATTAACTCCAAAAACAACATTTTTAACCCAACACTATTTTAAACCAATGCCTCAAAACAAAAGAAATTATCTAATCCTAACTAATTCCATACAATGCTCCAACAACAATAATGGCACACCCAAAAGGTGTGCCCCAGCATGTATTTATACCTATCAACACCACAGTAATAATTCATAAAACATAAGGACAGAGACCGTCCCTATACTCCTGGCTGTCCACTTGGATGCAGCCCCGTACCCTTCCAACTACCTGGAAGACAAAACATCCTATACCTGTCTTGATATAGTAACAAATAACTGGAGAAATCCCAACCTAACAATTACTAACTAGCTAAAATCAGCTGATAGCCTTCCGCTATCCCAGTATTCCACCTGGAATAAAGATCAAACACATCACACAAAACATTAAAAAAAATCAATGCCATTAAAAAAATTAACAAAATTATAAAATTATATCAAAATAGAAGAACACTACCTCTCAGGGGCCTAGTGTTCCACTCCACACCTGTGGCAACTGTCCACCACAGCGCATCCCAATCTTAAAATCTAAAGAAAATACACAAAAATATTTTTATTATTAAAAAAATTCAATGTCCACAGACATGTCCCTTAACCAACAACAACACTCTGGATATAAGTTCCTCCAACTCCTAATATCCCAGAGTTCATATTCAAGTCCACAACCACAGCGGGTGAACACATTTGTCAGACTGTGTACCACACCCTTATTGTTCAGTAAACCACAAAAAAAATTAAAAAAATATATATGTATAACTATCAGTATCTAGGATCTAGAAAAATCTAGATAAAGTTTCCCACTGATCAACGTTTCTAGAGATCCTACTAGATGGTTCTCAAACCAGTTCCCTCATACAACTTATCTAGAGACAGGGTCATTGTCTAATGTTCACTTTCTAGATTTATTTCTCTATTTCACTAGTTCTAGTTTTCAACATTTAATACTGTTCCAGAGAACTTTCCGAAGGTGTATAGGTGCTTACTATCAGATGGAAAATTAAAAGTTGAACTGTTCCGAGTTACCACAGTTTACTATATTAATAGCCTTCATTTTTATATGAAACTTTTCTATAAATATTTTCTCGTTCGTTCCTGTTGACATTTCGTTGCTGTAGATTCCGGCGACTACCTCATGTTGCTTGAAGATCCTGGTCGTCTGGAAGTTCCATTTCCGGCCTCGGCCAACTGCGGACAGTACAGGGGGTCTCGTACTATCCGCACCTGACTTGAGTGACAGCTGACAGCTGGCGGCGGTCAGCTTAGGTGGACTCCGCTAACAGGAACCCGGGTTCACCTCTTCTTATCGCTCCCCAAACAGTCTTGATGGATTGTTGTTAACCATGGCTGCCAAAGTAGAGCACAACTTCGACGTATCACGATGTCTCGCGTTGGTAGTGAGGTTCGAGTGGCGTTGAAGAGGATGGCATGGTGACAGGACAGGTGGGCCCTGCCTCAGCTCCTGGGCGACGTCATCTACCGGCGTTTACTTGTCATCCCGGTACTACTGGGCCGGTACACCTTCCGTGCAACCCCTCGTGTAGCTGAACTTGGGCCGAGGTACAGGATTGTACCTCATCTGGCGATTCCGCAAGCACTCTGTAGGGGTAGTGCTGTTCGTACCTGAGACCACCGCGTTGCATCTTGGTTTCCACAGACGACGCAACCACAGGTTTTGATAAGAGCTGACAAGTCCTTGCAATTAGCGTTCTTCTTCGTAGACCACTCGTCTTCCACTTCCGGTTTTCCCGCAGTCTTGACTACGCGGCTGGTGGGCTTGGTTGGTGACCATGAGACAGCTAGCCCACGGTTGTGATAGTGACTGGACTCTGCTCCGTGAAGACAGCATGGCTGGACTGGGACAACCTCGTTAGTGACGTGAGGTGTCGGCCGGGTGACTGTACGCCAGTCACCCCTTCCGGATAACCAATTGACGAGTTACCGGGTACAAAGGGGGAGGACTTTATGTAACGTGCCTCAGACCCCGATCTTATCAGCCAGGTGGGTCATCCCCAGACCTGCTGATCTCGATCCCTGGTTCACGTGTGACTGGGAGGCTGGAACTGGTGTACCATCAGACCTGAGAAAGACAGACAACAACAAATGGCGGAAGCATGGATATTACTCTGAGGTATAGGTAGTTGGAAACCCCAGAGCAAGGCAAGTATGCTACCTGAGCCATGTACCTCAGTAAATACACACCAGTGCCTCTACAGGATAATTATTATGAAATTACTAAACCTGACTAGGGGAGATCATTACCAATTTACTGTACAGCTCGCGACCTTGTTACCATAGGGTGACAAGATTGAACTTGACTACTGATGAGATCTGACAGGAGGTCATCCTCATCATCTGACTCAGCACTTGGATCATTAGACAGGTCAGGAATTAGACTTGCTGAAGGCAGCTCTAGTTCCTCCCTCGCGTGATAAGGTTTTAATTTATTAATGTGAATCGTTCTCTCAACTTGGTCTTCAAAAATACCTTTAATAACAAAATTAACCGGACCTTTTCTTTCAATTACCCGGTAAGGGCCCCGCCATCTAGGTGCAAGTTTCCTACTCTGATTGGCAGGAGCCGCCTCATTAACTCTCAACACAAGACTCCCGACTTTCAACTCAAGAGGTCGTACCTTCTTGTCATAATGCTGAGCATAGCGGTCTCGTGCTGTCTTGGAAGCCCTGGCTGCAATTCTCCATGCATTTTTCATCTTATTTAAAACTTCTGATGGGTAGTCGTCCCCATATACAATATTATGTCTGTTAAGCAGACCTGACGGGAAATTACATGAATGACCTGTGAACAGCAAAAGGGGTTGGGTGTTAATGGATTGATGGATGGCAGTGTTCAGAGCCAACTGGACATAGGGGAGTTGTTCGTCCCACGAATTTGCATCATGCTCTGCAAGAATTGCAAGCATATCTTTAACTGACCGGTTCGTCCGTTCTGTCATGCCGTTAGCCTGAGGGTGATAAGCCGTAGTGAATGCTGAAGTGGTTTCTATAATTTTACATACTTCTCTAAAAATATTCCCATTAAATTCCTGACCTCGGTCAGAAACTAACACTTTAGGGGGACCGAATACAGTGACGAACCTATCTAAGAACGCCTTTGCAACAGTTCGTGAATCCTTCTGAGACAATGCAATCAGTGTGGTGTACCTGGACAGGTGGTCTACCAACACCAATACGTAACGGTTTCCTGAATGACTGTGATGCAGATCAATCAGATCAGCCCCCACCCGATCTAAAGGTTCCAAAATTTCTGGGAATTCTTGCAATGGAGCTTGTACCTTAAGGGTACCTTTCCTCCTTTGACAGTGACCACAGGACTTTACGAAGTTAATGACCTCTGTTAACATACCGGGGAAGAAAAAGAGTGACTTGGCTTTCATGTGAGTTTTAAAAATCCCCGGATGACCTGCAATCTTAGACGAATGTGCGAGTTTCAACGCCGACTTCTTCAACACCTCTGGGATAACCAACTGAAAAACTGCACGATCCTGCTGTCCCTTTACATAAAATAAGACTCCATCCTTCATTTCAAAATCATGAATTGCTAAATTACGTTTCTTCGACGGATATTTTCCTCCCTCCAAAAGTTCAATAATTTCCTTCCACCTTGGTTCGTTCATCTGGAATTCTCGCATTTTCTCACTGGAAATATTTTCAATGTTAAGATTTACGTTAATAGTAGCAATGTTTCTACTCAAAGTATCTGGTACAACATGTGATGGACCAGGCTTGTAAAGTATTTGGAATGAGTGAGCAGCTAGTTCATGAGACCAACGTGACATGCGAGGGCACTTAGTTCTTTTCTTAAAAATATGAGTCAAAGCCCTGTGATCTGTGTAAATGACAAAGTGTCGTTGGAAAAGATACGGTTCAAAGTACCTGACACTTTCTACCACAGCCAAAGCCTCCCTATCCGTTGCAGAATAGCGGACCTCCGGACCCTTAACCTTCCTGCTGAAATATGCAACTGGGTGAGGAAGATTGTCATTATCACGTTGCATTAAGCACCCACCAATAGCTATGCCACTGGCGTCAGTGTGTACTTCCCACTCCTTATCAAAATCCGGTACTGCCAAGACTGGGGTGGTAATGAGTTGGGGGGGAAGAGGAGGAGACGAATGACGGCCAAGGGGAGGGGAGAAGGAAGGAGGGGAGAGGGAGAAGGAAAGGAGGGGAGAAGGGGAGGGAAAAGAGGGGAGAAGGGAGAACCAATGATCTGAGCCCCAGATCATTACAGTGTGTCCAATCACTGGATGAGTGGCGCTGCCGAATACTGTCACTATGGCGGTGTGTCCACTCACAGGATGATTGGCGCTGCCCAATACTGTCACTATGGTGGTGTGTCCACTCACAAGATGAGTGACGCTGCCCAATACTCTCACTATTTCGGTGTGTACACTCACAGGATGAGTGGCGCTGCCCAATACTGTCACTATGGTGGTGTGTCTACTCACAGGATGAATGGCGGTGCCCAATACTGTCACTATGGCGGTGTGTCCACTCACAGGATGAGTGGCGCTGCCCAATACTGTCACTATGGCGGTGTGTCCATTAACAGGATGAGTGGCGCGGCCCAATACTGTCACTATGGCGGTGTGTCCACTCACAGGATGAGTGGCGCTGCCCAATACTGTCACTATGGCGGTGTGTCCACTTACAGGATGAGTGGCGCTGCCCAATTCTGTCACTATGGCGGTGTGTCCACTCACAGGATGAGTGACGCTGCCCAATACTGTCACTATGGCGGTGTGTCCACTCACAGGATGAGTGGCGCTGCCCAATACTGTCACTATGGCGGTGTGTCCACTCACTGGATGAGTGATGCCGCCCAATACTGTCACTATGGCGGTGTGTCCACTCACTGGATGAGTGATGCCGTCCAATACTGTCACTATAGCGGTGTGTCCACTCACAAGATGAGTGACGCTGCCCAACACTGTCACTATGGTGGTGTGTCCACTCACAGGATGAGTGGCGCTGCCCAACACTGTCATTATGGTGGTGTGTCCACTCACAGGATGAGTGGCGCTGCCCAATACTGTCACTATGGCGGTGTGTCCACTCACTGGATGAGTGGCGCTGCCCAATACTGTCACTATGGCGGTGTGTCCACTCACAAGATGAGTGACGCTGCAAAACACTGTCACTATGGCGGTGTGTCCACTCACAGGATGAGTGGCGCTGCCCAATACTGTCACTATGGCGGTGTGTCCACTCACAAGATGAGTGACGCTGCCCAATACTGTCACTATGGCGGTGTGTCCACTCACAGGATGAGTGGCGCTGCCCAATACTGTCACTATGGCGGTGTGTCCACTCACAGGATGAGTGGCGCTGCCCAATACTGTCACTATGGAGGTGTGTCCACTTACAGGATGATTGGCGCTGCCCAATACTGTCACTATCGCGGTGTGTCCACTCACAGGATGAGTGGCGCTGCCCAATACTGTCACTATGGAGATGTGTCCACTCACTGGATGAGTGGCGCTGCCCAATACTGTCACTATGGCGGTGTGTCCACTCACAGGATGAGTGGCGCTGCCCAATACTGTCACAATGGCGGTGTGTCCACTCACAGGATGAGTGGCGCTGCCCAATTCTGTCACTATGGCGGTGTGACCACTCACAGGATGAGTGACGCTGCCCAATACTGTCACTATGGCGGTGTGTCCACTCACAGGATGAGTGGCGTTGCCCAATACTGTCAATATAGCGGTGTGTCCACTCACAGGATGAGTGACGCTGCCCAATACTGTCACTATGGCGGTGTGTCCGCTCACAGGATGAGTGGCGCTGCCCAATACTGTCACTATGGCGGTGTGTCCACTCACTGGATGAGTGACGCTGCCCAATACTGTCACTATGGCGGTGTGTCCACTCACAGGATGAGTGGCGTTGCCCAATACTGTCACTATGGCGGTGTGTCCACTCACAGGATTAGTGGCGCTGCCCAATACTGTCACTATGGTCGGAGCCGAGCGGACAGCACGCTGGACTTGTGATCCTGTGGTCCTGGGTTCAATCCCGGGCGCCGGCGAGAAACAATGGGCAGAGTTTCTTTCACCCTACTGCCCCTGTTACCTAGCAGTAAAATAGGTACTGGGTGTTAGTCAGCTGTCACAGGCTGCTTCCTGGAGGGTGGAGGCCTGGTCGAGGACCGGGCCGCGGGGACATTAAAGCCCCGAAATCATCTCAAGATAACCTCAAGATGGTGGTGTGTCCACTCACTGGATGAGTGGCGCTGCCCAATACTGTCACTATGGCGGTGTGTCCACTCACAGGATGAGTGGCGCTGCCCAATACTGTCACTATGGAGGTGTGTCCACTCACTGGATGAGTGGCGCTAACCAATACTGTCACTATGGAGGTGTGTCCACTCACTGGATGAGTGGCGCTGCCCAATACTGTCACTATGGCGGTGTGTTCACTCACAGGATGAGTGGCGCTGCCCAATACTGTCACTATGGCGGTGTGTCCACTCACAGGATGAGTGGCGCTGCCCAATACTGTCACTATGGAGGTGTGTCCACTCACTGGATGAGTGGCGCTAACCAATACTGTCACTATGGAGGTGTGTCCACTCACTGGATGAGTGGCGCTAACCAATACTGTCACTATGGAGGTGTGTCCACTCACTGGATGAGTGGCGCTAACCAATACTGTCACTATGGAGGTGTGTCCACTCACTGGATGAGTGGCGCTAACCAATACTGTCACTATGGAGGTGTGTCCACTCACAGGATGAGTGGCGCTGCCCAATTCTGTCACTATGGCGGTGTGTCCACTCACAGGATGAGTGACGCTGCCCAATACTGTCACTATGGCGGTGTGTCCACTCACAGGATGAGTGGCGCTGCCCAATTCTGTCACTATGGCGGTGTGTCCACTCACTGGATGAGTGACGCTGCCCAATACTGTCACTATGGCGGTGTGTCCACTCACAGGATGAGTGGCGCTGCCCAATTCTGTCACTATGGCGGTGTGTCCACTCACAGGATGAGTGACGCTGCCCAATACTGTCACTATGGCGGTGTGTCCACTCACAGGATGAGTGGCGCTGCCCAATACTGTCACTATGGCGGTGTGTCCACTCACTGGATGAGTGACGCTGCCCAATACTGTCACTATGGCGGTGTGTCCACTCACAGGATGAGTGGCGTTGCCCAATACTGTCACTATAGCGGTGTGTCCACTCACAAGATGAGTGACGCTGCCCAATACTGTCACTATGGCGGTGTGTCCACTCACAGGATGAGTGGCGCTGCCCAATACTCTCACTATGGCGGTGTGTCCACTCACTGGATGAGTGACGCTGCCCAATACTGTCACTATGGCGGTGTGTCCACTCACAGGATGAGTGGCGTTGCCCAATACTGTCAATATAGCGGTGTGTCCACTCAAAAGATGAGTGACGCTGCCCAACACTGTCACTATGGCGGTGTGTCCACTCACAGGATGAGTGGCGCTGCCCAATACTGTCACTATGGCGGTGTGTCCACTCACAGGATGAGTGGCGCTGCCCAACACTGTCACTATGGTGGTGTGTACACTCACAGGATGAGTGGCGCTGCCCAATACTGTCACTATGGCGGTGTGTCCACTCACTGGATGAGTGGCGCTGCCCAATACTGTCACTATGGCGGTGTGTCCACTCACTAGATGAGTGGCGCTGCCCAATACTGTCACTATGGCGGTGTGTCCACTCACTGGATGAGTGGCGCTGCCCAATACTGTCACTATGGCGGTGTGTCCACTCACTGGATGAGTGGCGCTGCCCAATACTGTCACTATGGCGGTGTGTCCACTCACAGGATGAGTGGCGCTGCCCAATACTGTCACTGTGGCGGTGTGTCCACTCAGAGGATGAGTGGCGCTGCCCAATACTGTCACTATGGCGGTGTGTCCACTCACTGGATGAGTGATGCCGCCCAATACTGTCACTATGGCGGTGTGTCCACTCACAGAATGAGTGGCGTTGCCCAATACTGTCACTATAGCGGTGTGTCCACTCACAAGATGAGTGACGCTGCCCAACACTGTCACTATGGCGGTGTGTCCACTCACAGGATGAGTGGCGCTGCCCAATACTGTCACTATGGCGGTGTGTCCACTCACAGGATGAGTGGCGCTGCCCAACACTGTCACTATGGTGGTGTGTACACTCACAGGATGAGTGGCGCTGCCCAATACTGTCACTATGGCGGTGTGTCCACTCACTGGATGAGTGGCGCTGCCCAATACTGTCACTATGGCGGTGTGTCCACTCACTGGATGAGTGGCGCCGCCCAATACTGTCACTATGGCGGTGTGTCCACTCACTGGATGAGTGGCGCTGCCCAATACTGTCACTATGGCGGTGTGTCCACTCACAGGATGAGTGGCGCTGCCCAATACTGTCACTATGGCGGTGTGTCCACTCACAGGATGAGTGGCGCTGCCCAATACTGTCACTGTGGCGGTGTGTCCACTCAGAGGATGAGTGGCGCTGCCCAATACTGTCACTGTGGCGGTGTGTCCACTCACAGGATGAGTGGCGCTGCCCAATACTGTCACTATGGCGGTGTGTCCACTCACTGGATGAGTGGCGCTGCCCAATACTGTCACTATGGCGGTGTGTCCACTCACTGGATGAGTGGCGCTGCCCAATACTGTCACTGTGGCGATGTGTCCACTCACAGGATGAGTGGCGTTGCCCAATACTGTCACTATGGCGGTGTGTCCACTCAGAGGATGAGTGACGCTGCCCAATTCTGTCACTATGGCGGTGTGTTCACTCACAGCACAAGTGGCGCTGCCCAATACTGTCACTATGGCGGTGTGTTCACTCACAGCATGAGTGGCGCTGCCCAATACTGTCACTATGGTGGTGTGTCCACTTACAGGATGAGTGGCGCTGCTAATACTGTCACTATGGCGGTGTGTCCACTCACAAGATGAGTGACGCTGCCCAATACTGTCACCATGGCGGTGTGTCCACTCACAGGATGAGTGGAGTTGCCCAATACTGTCACTATGGCGGTGTGTCCACTCACAGGATGAGTGGCGCTGCCCAATACTGTCACTGTGGCGGTGTGTCTACTCACAGGATGAGTGGAGTTGCCCAATACTGTCACTATGGCGGTGTGTCCACTCACAGGATGAGTGGCGCTGCCCAATACTGTCACTATGGCGGTGT
This sequence comes from Procambarus clarkii, assembly GCF_040958095.1. NCBI lineage: Eukaryota > Metazoa > Arthropoda > Malacostraca > Decapoda > Cambaridae > Procambarus > Procambarus clarkii. The sequence continues at coordinate 19,935,879 of NC_091194.1, forward strand.
GTCCACTCACAGGATGAGTGGCGCTGCCCAATTCTGTCACTATGGCGGTGTGACCACTCACAGGATGAGTGACGCTGCCCAATACTGTCACTATGGCGGTGTGTCCACTCACAGGATGAGTGGCGCTGCCCAATACTCTCACTATGGCGGTGTGTCCACTCACTGGATGAGTGACGCTGCCCAATACTGTCACTATGGCGGTGTGTCCACTCACAGGATGAGTGGCGTTGCCCAATACTGTCAATATAGCGGTGTGTCCACTCAAAAGATGAGTGACGCTGCCCAACACTGTCACTATGGCGGTGTGTCCACTCACAGGATGAGTGGCGCTGCCCAATACTGTCACTATGGCGGTGTGTCCACTCACAGGATGAGTGGCGCTGCCCAACACTGTCACTATGGTGGTGTGTACACTCACAGGATGAGTGGCGCTGCCCAATACTGTCACTATGGCGGTGTGTCCACTCACTGGATGAGTGGCGCTGCCCAATACTGTCACTATGGCGGTGTGTCCACTCACTGGATGAGTGGCGCTGCCCAATACTGTCACTATGGCGGTGTGTCCACTCACTGGATGAGTGGCGCTGCCCAATACTGTCACTATGGCGGTGTGTCCACTCACTGGATGAGTGGCGCTGCCCAATAATGTCACTATGGCGGTGTGTCCACTCACAGGATGAGTGGCGCTGCCCAATACTGTCACTGTGGTGGTGTGTCCACTCAGAGGATGAGTGGCGCTGCCCAATACTGTCACTGTGGCGGTGTGTCCACTCACAGGATGAGTGGCGCTGCCCAATACTGTCACTATGGCGGTGTGTCCACTCACTGGATGAGTGGCGCTGCCCAATACTGTCACTATGGCGGTGTGTCCACTCACTGGATGAGTGGCGCTGCCCAATACTGTCACTGTGGCGATGTGTCCACTCACAGGATGAGTGGCGTTGCCCAATACTGTCACTATGGCGGTGTGTCCACTCACAGGATGAGTGGCGCTGCCCAATTCTGTCACTATGGCGGTGTGACCACTCACAGGATGAGTGACGCTGCCCAATACTGTCACTATGGCGGTGTGTCCACTCACAGGATGAGTGGCGCTGCCCAATACTCTCACTATGGCGGTGTGTCCACTCACTGGATGAGTGACGCTGCCTAATACTGTCACTATGGCGGTGTGTCCACTCACAGGATGAGTGGCGTTGCCCAATACTGTCAATATAGCGGTGTGTCCACTCACAAGATGAGTGACGCTGCCCAACACTGTCACTATGGCGGTGTGTCCACTCACAGGATGAGTGGCGCTGCCCAATACTGTCACTATGGCGGTGTGTCCACTCACAGGATGAGTGGCGCTGCCCAACACTGTCACTATGGTGGTGTGTACACTCACAGGATGAGTGGCGCTGCCCAATACTGTCACTATGGCGGTGTGTCCACTCACTGGATGAGTGGCGCTGCCCAATACTGTCACTATGGCGGTGTGTCCACTCACTGGATGAGTGGCGCTGCCCAATACTGTCACTATGGCGGTGTGTCCACTCACTGGATGAGTGGCGCTGCCCAATACTGTCACTATGGCGGTGTGTCCACTCACTGGATGAGTGGCGCTGCCCAATACTGTCACTATGGCGGTGTGTCCACTCACAGGATGAGTGGCGCTGCCCAATACTGTCACTGTGGTGGTGTGTCCACTCAGAGGATGAGTGGCGCTGCCCAATACTGTCACTATGGCGGTGTGTCCACTCACTGGATGAGTGGCGCTGCCCAATACTGTCACTATGGCGGTGTGTCCACTCACTGGATGAGTGGCGCTGCCCAATACTGTCACTATGGCGGTGTGTCCACTCACTGGATGAGTGGCGCTGCCCAATACTGTCACTGTGGCGATGTGTCCACTCACAGGATGAGTGGCGTTGCCCAATACTGTCACTATGGCGGTGTGTCCACTCACAGGATGAGTGGCGCTGCCCAATTCTGTCACTATGGCGGTGTGACCACTCACAGGATGAGTGACGCTGCCCAATACTGTCACTATGGCGGTGTGTCCACTCACAGGATGAGTGGCGCTGCCCAATACTCTCACTATGGCGGTGTGTCCACTCACTGGATGAGTGACGCTGCCTAATACTGTCACTATGGCGGTGTGTCCACTCACAGGATGAGTGGCGTTGCCCAATACTGTCAATATAGCGGTGTGTCCACTCACAAGATGAGTGACGCTGCCCAACACTGTCACTATGGCGGTGTGTCCACTCACAGGATGAGTGGCGCTGCCCAATACTGTCACTATGGCGGTGTGTCCACTCACTGGATGAGTGGCGCTGCCCAATACTGTCACTATGGCGGTGTGTCCACTCACTGGATGAGTGGCGCTGCCCAATACTGTCACTATGGCGGTGTGTCCACTCACAGGATGAGTGGCGCTGCCCAATACTGTCACTGTGGCGGTGTGTCCACTCAGAGGATGAGTGGCGCTGCCCAATACTGTCACTGTGGCGGTGTGTCCACTCACAGGATGAGTGGCGCTGCCCAATACTGTCACTATGGCGGTGTGTCCACTCACTGGATGAGTGGCGCTGCCCAATACTGTCACTATGGCGGTGTGTCCACTCACTGGAGGAGTGGCGCTGCCCAATACTGTCACTGTGGCGATGTGTCCACTCACAGGATGAGTGGCGTTGCCCAATACTGTCACTATGGCGGTGTGTCCACTCAGAGGATGAGTGACGCTGCCCAATTCTGTCACTATGGCGGTGTGTTCACTCACAGCATGAGTGGCGCTGCCCAATACTGTCACTATGGTGGTGTGTCCACTTACAGGATGAGTGGCGCTGCTAATACTGTCACTATGGCGGTGTGTCCACTCACAAGATGAGTGACGCTGCCCAATACTGTCACCATGGCGGTGTGTCCACTCACAGGATGAGAGGAGTTGCCCAATACTGTCACTATGGCGGTGTGTCCACTCACAGGATGAGTGGCGCTGCCCAATACTGTCACTGTGGCGGTGTGTCTACTCACAGGATGAGTGGAGTTGCCCAATACTGTCACTATGGCGGTGTGTCCACTCACAGGATGAGTGGCGCTGCCCAATACTGTCACTATGGCGGTGTGTCCACTCACAGGATGAGTGGCGCTGCCCAATTCTGTCACTATGGCGGTGTGACCACTCACAGGATGAGTGACGCTGCCCAATACTGTCACTATGGCGGTGTGTCCACTCACAGGATGAGTGGCGCTGCCCAACACTGTCACTATGGTGGTGTGTACACTCACAGGATGAGTGGCGCTGCCCAATACTGTCACTATGGCGGTGTGTCCACTCACTGGATGAGTGGCGCTGCCCAATACTGTCACTATGGCGGTGTGTCCACTCACTGGATGAGTGGCGCCGCCCAATACTGTCACTATGGCGGTGTGTCCACTCACTGGATGAGTGGCGCTGCCCAATACTGTCACTATGGCGGTGTGTCCACTCACAGGATGAGTGGCGCTGCCCAATACTGTCACTATGGCGGTGTGTCCACTCACAGGATGAGTGGCGCTGCCCAATACTGTCACTGTGGCGGTGTGTCCACTCAGAGGATGAGTGGCGCTGCCCAATACTGTCACTGTGGCGGTGTGTCCACTCACAGGATGAGTGGCGCTGCCCAATACTGTCACTATGGCGGTGTGTCCACTCACTGGATGAGTGGCGCTGCCCAATACTGTCACTATGGCGGTGTGTCCACTCACTGGATGAGTGGCGCTGCCCAATACTGTCACTGTGGCGATGTGTCCACTCACAGGATGAGTGGCGTTGCCCAATACTGTCACTATGGCGGTGTGTCCACTCAGAGGATGAGTGACGCTGCCCAATTCTGTCACTATGGCGGTGTGTTCACTCACAGCACAAGTGGCGCTGCCCAATACTGTCACTATGGCGGTGTGTTCACTCACAGCATGAGTGGCGCTGCCCAATACTGTCACTATGGTGGTGTGTCCACTTACAGGATGAGTGGCGCTGCTAATACTGTCACTATGGCGGTGTGTCCACTCACAAGATGAGTGACGCTGCCCAATACTGTCACCATGGCGGTGTGTCCACACACAGGATGAGTGGAGTTGCCCAATACTGTCACTATGGCGGTGTGTCCACTCACAGGATGAGTGGCGCTGCCCAATACTGTCACTGTGGCGGTGTGTCTACTCACAGGATGAGTGGAGTTGCCCAATACTGTCACTATGGCGGTGTGTCCACTCACAGGATGAGTGGCGCTGCCCAATACTGTCACTATGGCGGTGTGTCCACTCACAGGATGAGTGGCGCTGCCCAATTCTGTCACTATGGCGGTGTGACCACTCACAGGATGAGTGACGCTGCCCAATACTGTCACTATGGCGGTGTGTCCACTCACAGGATGAGTGGCGCTGCCCAATACTCTCACTATGGCGGTGTGTCCACTCACTGGATGAGTGACGCTGCCCAATACTGTCACTATGGCGGTGTGTCCACTCACAGGATGAGTGGCGTTGCCCAATACTGTCAATATAGCGGTGTGTCCACTCAAAAGATGAGTGACGCTGCCCAACACTGTCACTATGGCGGTGTGTCCACTCACAGGATGAGTGGCGCTGCCCAATACTGTCACTATGGCGGTGTGTCCACTCACAGGATGAGTGGCGCTGCCCAACACTGTCACTATGGTGGTGTGTACACTCACAGGATGAGTGGCGCTGCCCAATACTGTCACTATGGCGGTGTGTCCACTCACTGGATGAGTGGCGCTGCCCAATACTGTCACTATGGCGGTGTGTCCACTCACTGGATGAGTGGCGCTGCCCAATACTGTCACTATGGCGGTGTGTCCACTCACTGGATGAGTAGCGCTGCCCAATACTGTCACTATGGCGGTGTGTCCACTTACAGGTTGAGTGGCCCTGCCTAATACTGTCATTATGGCGGTGTGTTCACTCACAGCATGAGTGGCGCTGCCCAATACTGTCACTATGGCGGTGTGTCCAGTCACAGGATGAGTGACGCTGCCTAATGCTGTTACTATGGCGGTGTGTTCACTCACAGCATGAGTGGCGCTGCCCAATTCTGTCACTATGGCGGTGTGTCCACTCACAGGATGAGTGACGCTGCCCAATACTGTCACTATGGCGGTGTGTCCACTCACAGGATGAGTGGCGCTGCCCAATACTGTCACTATGGCGGTGTGTGCACTCACTGGATGAGTGACGCTGCCCAATACTGTCACTATGGCGGTGTGTCCACTCACAGGATGAGTGGCGCTGCCCAATTCTGTCACTATGGCGGTGTGACCACTCACAGGATGAGTAACGCTGCCCAATACTGTCACTATGGCGGTGTGTCCACTCACAGGATGAGTGGCGCTGCCCAATACTCTCACTATGGCGGTGTGTCCACTCACTGGATGAGTGACGCTGCCCAATACTGTCACTATGGCGGTGTGTCCACTCACAGGATGAGTGGCGTTGCCCAATACTGTCAATATAGCGGTGTGTCCACTCACAAGATGAGTGGCGCTGCCCAATACTGTCACTATGGCGGTGTGTCCACTCACTGGATGAGTGGCGATGCCCAATACTGTCACTATGGCGGTGTGTCCACTCACAGGATGAGTGGCGCTGCCCAATACTGTCACTGTGGCGGTGTGTCCACTCAGAGGATGAGTGGCGCTGCCCAATACTGTCACTGTGGCGGTGTGTCCACTCACAGGATGAGTGGCGCTGCCCAATACTGTCACTATGGCGGTGTGTCCACTCACTGGATGAGTGGCGCTGCCCAATACTGTCACTATGGCGGTGTGTCCACTCACTGAATGAGTGGCGCTGCCCAATACTGTCACTGTGGCGATGTGTCCACTCACAGGATGAGTGGCGTTGCCCAATACTGTCACTATGGCGGTGTGTCCACTCAGAGGATGAGTGACGCTGCCCAATTCTGTCACTATGGCGGTGTGTTCACTCACAGCATGAGTGGCGCTGCCCAATACTGTCACTATGGCGGTGTGTTCACTCACAGCATGAGTGGCGCTGCCCAATACTGTCACTATGGTGGTGTGTCCACTTACAGGATGAGTGGCGCTGCTAATACTGTCACTATGGCGGTGTGTCCACTCACAAGATGAGTGACGCTGCCCAATACTGTCACCATGGCGGTGTGTCTACTCACAGGATGAGTGGAGTTGCCCAATACTGTCACTATGGCGGTGTGTCCACTCACAGGATGAGTGGCGCTGCCCAATACTGTCACTGTGGCGGTGTGTCTACTCACAGGATGAGTGGAGTTGCCCAATACTGTCACTATGGCGGTGTGTCCACTCACAGGATGAGTGGCGCTGCCCAATACTGTCACTATGGCGGTGTGTCCACTCACAGGATGAGTGGCGCTGCCCAATTCTGTCACTATGGCGGTGTGACCACTCACAGGATGAGTGACGCTGCCCAATACTGTCACTATGGCGGTGTGTCCACTCACAGGATGAGTAGCGCTGCCCAATACTCTCACTATGGCGGTGTGTCCACTCACTGGATGAGTGATGCTGCCCAATACTGTCACTATGGCGGTGTGTCCACTCACAGGATGAGTGGCGTTGCCCAATACTGTCAATATAGCGGTGTGTCCACTCACAGGATGAGTGACGCTGCCCAATACTGTCACTATGGCGGTGTGTTCGCTCACAGGATGAGTGGCGCTGCCCAATACTGTCACTATGGCGGTGTGTCCACTCACTGGATGAGTGACGCTGCCCAATACTGTCACTATGGCGGTGTGTCCACTCACAGGATGAGTGGCGTTGCCCAATACTGTCACTATGGCGGTGTGTCCACTCACAGGATTAGTGGCGCTGCCCAATACTGTCACTATGGCGGTGTGTTCACTCACAGCATGAGTGGCGCTGCCCAATACTGTCACTATTGCGTTGTGTCCACTCACAGGATGAGTGGCGTTGCACAATACTGTCACTATGGCTGTGTGTCCACTCACAGGATGAGTGGCGCTGCCTAATACTGTCACTATGGCGGTGTGTCCACTCACAGGATGAGTGGCGTTGCCCAAAACTGTCACTATGGCGGTGTGTCCACTCACAGGATGAGTGTCGCTGCCCAATACTGTCACTATGGCGGTGTGTCCACTCACTGGATGAGTGGCGCTGCCCAATACTGTCACTATGGCGGTGTGTCCACTCACTGGATGAGTGGCGCTGCCCAATACTGTCACTGTGGCGATGTGTCCACTCACAGGATGAGTGGCGTTGCCCAATACTGTCACTATGGCGGTGTGTCCACTCAGAGGATGAGTGACGCTGCCCAATTCTGTCACTATGGCGGTGTGTTCACTCACAGCATGAGTGGCGCTGCCCAATACTGTCACTATGGCGGTGTGTTCACTCACAGCATGAGTGGCGCTGCCCAATACTGTCACTATGGTGGTGTGTCCACTTACAGGATGAGTGGCGCTGCTAATACTGTCACTATGGCGGTGTGTCCACTCACAAGATGAGTGACGCTGCCCAATACTGTCACCATGGCGGTGTGTCTACTCACAGGATGAGTGGAGTTGCCCAATACTGTCACTATGGCGGTGTGTCCACTCACAGGATGAGTGGCGCTGCCCAATACTGTCACTGTGGCGGTGTGTCTACTCACAGGATGAGTGGAGTTGCCCAATACTGTCACTATGGCGGTGTGTCCACTCACAGGATGAGTGGCGCTGCCCAATACTGTCACTATGGCGGTGTGTCCACTCACAGGATGAGTGGCGCTGCCCAATTCTGTCACTATGGCGGTGTGACCACTCACAGGATGAGTGACGCTGCCCAATACTGTCACTATGGCGGTGTGTCCACTCACAGGATGAGTAGCGCTGCCCAATACTCTCACTATGGCGGTGTGTCCACTCACTGGATGAGTGACGCTGCCCAATACTGTCACTATGGCGGTGTGTCCACTCACAGGATGAGTGGCGTTGCCCAATACTGTCAATATAGCGGTGTGTCCACTCACAGGATGAGTGACGCTGCCCAATACTGTCACTATGGCGGTGTGTTCGCTCACAGGATGAGTGGCGCTGCCCAATACTGTCACTATGGCGGTGTGTCCACTCACTGGATGAGTGACGCTGCCCAATACTGTCACTATGGCGGTGTGTCCACTCACAGGATGAGTGGCGTTGCCCAATACTGTCACTATTGCGGTGTGTCCACTCACAGGATTAGTGGCGCTGCCCAATACTGTCACTATGGCGGTGTGTTCACTCACAGCATGAGTGGCGCTGCCCAATACTGTCACTATTGCGTTGTGTCCACTCACAGGATGAGTGGCGTTGCACAATACTGTCACTATGGCTGTGTGTCCACTCACAGGATGAGTGGCGCTGCCTAATACTGTCACTATGGCGGTGTGTCCACTCACAGGATGAGTGGCGTTGCCCAAAACTGTCACTATGGCGGTGTGTCCACTCACAGGATGAGTGTCGCTGCCCAATACTGTCACTATGGCGGTGTGTCCACTCACAGTATGAGTAGCGCTGCCCAATACTGTCACTATGGCGGTGTGTCCACTCACAGGATGAGTGTCGCTGCCCAATACTGTCACTATGGCAGTGTGTCCACTCACAGTATGAGTAGCGCTGCCCAATACTGTCACTATGGCGGTGTGTCCACTTACAGGTTGAGTGGCCCTGCCTAATACTGTCATTATGGCGGTGTGTTCACTCACAGCATGAGTGGCGCTGCCCAATACTGTCACTATGGCGGTGTGTCCAGTCACAGGATGAGTGACGCTGCCTAATGCTGTTACTATGGCGGTGTGTTCACTCACAGCATGAGTGGCGCTGCCCAGTACTGTCACTATGGGGGTGTGTCCACTCACAGCTTGAGTGGCGCTGCCCAACACTGTCACTATGGCGGTGTGTCCACTCACAAGATGAGTGGCGCTGCCCAATACTGTTACTATGGCGGTGTGTCCACTCACAGGATGAGTGGCGATGCCCAATACTGTCACTATGGCGGTGTGTCCACTCACTGGATGAGTGGCGCTGCCCAATACTGTCACTATGGCGGTGTGTCCACTCACTGGATGAGCGGCGCTGCCCAATACTGTCACTGTGGCGATGTGTCCACTCACAGGATGAGTGGCGTTGCCCAATACTGTCACTATGGCTGTGTGTCCACTCAGAGGATGAGTGACGCTGCCCAATACTGTCTCTATGGCAGTGTGTTCACTCACAGCATGAGTGGCGCTGCCCAACACTGTCACTATGGCGGTGTGTTCACTCACAGCATGAGTGGCGCTGCCCAATACTGTCACTATGGCGGTGTGTTCACTCACAGCATGAGTGGCGCTGCCCAATACTGTCACTATGGTGGTGTGTCCACTTACAGGATGAGTGGCGCTGCTAATACTGTCACTATGGCGGTGTGTCCACTCACAAGATGAGTGACGCTGCCCAATACTGTCACTATGGCGGTGTGTCCACTCACAAGATGAGTGGAGTTGCCCAATACTGTTACTGTGGCGGTGTGTCCACTCACAGGATGAGTGGAGTTGCCCAATACTGTCACTATGGCGGTGTGTCTACTCACAGGATGAGTGGCGCTGCCCAATTCTGTCACTATGGCGGTGTGTCCACTCGCAGGATGAGTGACGCTGCCCAATACTGTCACTATGGCGGTGTGTCCACTCACAGGATGAGTGGCGCTGCCCAATACTGTCACTATGGCGGTGTGTGCACTCACTGGATGAGTGACGCTGCCCAATACTGTCACTATGGCGGTGTGTCCACTCACAGGATGAGTGGCGTTGCCTAATACTGTCACTATAGCGGTGTGTCCACTCACAGGATGAGTGACGCTGCCCAATACTGTCACTATGGCGGTGAGTCCGCTCACAGGATGAGTGGCGCTGCCCAATACTCTCACTATGGCGGTGTGTCCACTCACTGGATGAGTGACGCTGCCCAATACTGTCACTATGGCGGTGTGTCCACTCACAGGATGAGTGGCGCTGCCCAATACTGTCACTATGGCGGTGTGTCCACTCACTGGATGAGTGGCGCTGCCCAATACTGTCACTATGGAGGTGTGTCCACTCACAGGATGAGTGGCGCTGCCCAATACTGTCACTATGGAGGTGTGTCCACTCATAGGATGAGTGGCGCTGCCCAATACTGTCACTATGGCGGTGTGTCCACTCACAGGATGAGTGTTGCTGCCCAATACTGTCACTATGGCAGTGTGTCCACTCACAGTATGAGTAGCGCTGCCCAATACTTTCACTATGGCGGTGTGTCCACTTACAGGTTGAGTGGCCCTGCCTAATACTGTCATTATGGCGGTGTGTTCACTCACAGCATGAGTGGCGCTGCCCAATACTGTCACTATGGCGGTGTGTCCAGTCACAGGATGAGTGACGCTGCCTAATGCTGTTACTATGGCGGTGTGTTCACTCACAGCATGAGTGGCGCTGCCCAGTACTGTCACTATGGGGGTGTGTCCACTCACAGCTTGAGTGGCGCTGCCCAACACTGTCACTATGGCGGTGTGTCCACTCACAAGATGAGTGGCGCTGCCCAATACTGTCACTATGGCGGTGTGTCCACTCACAGGATGAGTGGCGATGCCCAATACTGTCACTATGGCGGTGTGTCCACTCACTGGATGAGTGGCGCTGCCCAATACTGTCACTATGGCGGTGTGTCCACTCACTGGATGAGCGGCGCTGCCCAATACTGTCACTGTGGCGATGTGTCCACTCACAGGATGAGTGGCGTTGCCCAATACTGTCACTATGGCTGTGTGTCCACTCAGAGGATGAGTGACGCTGCCCAATACTGTCTCTATGGCAGTGTGTTCACTCACAGCATGAGTGGCGCTGCCCAACACTGTCACTATGGCGGTGTGTTCACTCACAGCATGAGTGGCGCTGCCCAATACTGTCACTATGGCGGTGTGTTCACTCACAGCATGAGTGGCGCTGCCCAATACTGTCACTATGGTGGTGTGTCCACTTACAGGATGAGTGGCGCTGCTAATACTGTCACTATGGCGGTGTGTCCACTCACAAGATGAGTGACGCTGCCCAATACTGTCACTATGGCGGTGTGTCCACTCACAAGATGAGTGGAGTTGCCCAATACTGTTACTGTGGCGGTGTGTCCACTCACAGGATGAGTGGAGTTGCCCAATACTGTCACTATGGCGGTGTGTCTACTCACAGGATGAGTGGCGCTGCCCAATTCTGTCACTATGGCGGTGTGTCCACTCGCAGGATGAGTGACGCTGCCCAATACTGTCACTATGGCGGTGTGTCCACTCACAGGATGAGTGGCGCTGCCCAATACTGTCACTATGGCGGTGTGTGCACTCACTGGATGAGTGACGCTGCCCAATACTGTCACTATGGCGGTGTGTCCACTCACAGGATGAGTGGCGTTGCCTAATACTGTCACTATGGCGGTGTGTCCACTCACAGGATGAGTGGCGTTGCCTAATACTGTCACTATAGCGGTGTGTCCACTCACAGGATGAGTGACGCTGCCCAATACTGTCACTATGGCGGTGTGTCCGCTCACAGGATGAGTGGCGCTGCCCAATACTCTCACTATGGCGGTGTGTCCACTCACTGGATGAGTGACGCTGCCCAATACTGTCACTATGGCGGTGTGTCCACTCACAGGATGAGTGGCGCTGCCCAATACTGTCACTATGGCGGTGTGTCCACTCACTGGATGAGTGGCGCTGCCCAATACTGTCACTATGGAGGTGTGTCCACTCACAGGATGAGTGGCGCTGCCCAATACTGTCACTATGGAGGTGTGTCCACTCATAGGATGAGTGGCGCTGCCCAATACTGTCACTATGGAGGTGTGTCCACTTACAGGATGATTGGCGCTGCCCAATACTGTCACTATGGCGGTGTGTCCACTCACAGGATGAGTGGCGCTGCCCAATACTGTCACTATGGTGGTGTGTCCACTCACAAGATGGGTGACGCTGCCCAATACTGTCACTATGGCGGTGTGTCCACTCACAGGATGAGTGACGCTGCCCAATACTGTCACTATGACGGTGTGTCCATTAACAAGATGAGTGACGCTGCCTAATACTGTCACTATGGTGGTGTGTCCACTCACAGGATGAGTGACGCTGCCCAATACTGTCACTATGGTGGTGTGTCCACTCACAAGATGAGTGACGCTGCCCAATACTGTCACTATGACGGTGTGTCCATTAACAAGACGAGTGACGCTGCCTATACTGTCACTATGGTGGTGTGTCCAATCACTGGATGAGTGGCGCTCCCGAATACTGTCACTATGGCGGTGTGTCCACTCACAGGATGATTGGCCCTGCCCAATACTGTCACTATGGTGGTGTGTCCACTCACAAGATGAGTGACGCTGCCCAATAGTGTCACTATGACGGTGTGTGCATTAACAAGATGAGTGACGCTGCCCAATACTGTCACTATGGTGGTGTGGCCACTCACAGGATGAGTGACGCTGCCCAATACTGTCACTATGGTGGTGTGTCCACTCACAAGATGAGTGACGCTGCCCAATACTGTCACTATGACGGTGTGTCCATTAACAAGATGAGTGACGCTGCCCAATACTGTCACTATGGTGGTGTGTCAACTCACAGGATGAGTGGCGCTGCCCAATACTGTCACTACGGCGGTGTGTCCACTCACAGGATGAGTGGCTCTGCCCAATTCTGTCACTATTTCGGTGTGTCCACTCACAGCATGAGTGGCGCTGCCCAATACTGTCACTATGGTGGTGTGTCCACTCACAGGATGAATGGCGCTGCCCAATACTGTCACTATGGCGGTGTGTCCATTAACAGGATGAGTGGCGCTGCCCATTACTGTCACTATGGCGGTGTGTCCACTCACAGGATGAGTGGCGCTGCCCAATACTGTCACTATGGCGGTGTGTCCACTCACAGGATGAGTGGCGCTGCCCAATACTGTCACTATGGCGGTGTGTCCACTCACAGGATGAGTGAAGCTGCCCAATACTGTCACTATGCCGGTGTGTCCACTCGCAGGATAAGTGGCGCTGCCCAATACTGTCACTATGTCGGTGTGTCCACTTACAGGATGAGTGACGCTGCCCAATACTGTCACTATGGCGGTGTGTCCAATGACTGGATGAGTGGCGCTGCCCAATACTGTCACTATGGCTGTGTGTCCACTCACAGGATGAGTGGCGCTGCCCAATACTGTCACTATGGCGGTGTTTAAACTCACAGGATGAGTTGCGCTGCCAATACTGTCACTATGGCGGTGTGTCCACTCACAGGATGAGTGGCGCTGCCCAATACTGTCACTATGGCGGTGTGTCCACTCACAGGATGAGTGGCGCTTCCCAATACTGTCACTATGGCGGTGTGTAAACTCACAGGATGAGTGGCGCTGCACAATACTGTCACTATGGCGGTGTGTCCACTCACAGGATGAGTACCGCTGCCCAATACTGTCACTATGGCCGTGTGTCCACTTACAGGTTGAGTGGCGCTGCCTAATACTGTCACTATGGCAGTGTGTCCACTCACAGGATGAGTGGCGTTGACCAAAACTGTCACTATGGCGGTGTGTCCACTCACAGGAAGAGTGGCGTTGCCCAATACTGTCACTATGGCTGTGTGTCCACTCAGAGGATGAGTGACGCTGCCCAATACTGTCACTATGGCAGTGTGTTCACTCACAGCATGAGTGGCGCTGCCCAACAATGTCACTATGGTGGTGTGTTCACTCACAGCATGAGTGGCGCTGCTAATACTGTCACTATGGCGGTGTGTCCACTCACAAGATGAGTGACGCTGTCCAATACTGTCACTATGGCGGTGTGTCCACTCACAAGATGAGTGACGCTGTCCAATACTGTCACTATAGCGGTGTGTCCACTCACAGCATGAGTGGCGCTGCCCAATACTGTCACTATGGCGGTGTGTCCACTCACTGGATGAGTAGCGCTGCCCAATACTGTCACTATGGCGGTGTGTCCACTCACTGGATGAGCGGCGCTGCCCAATACTGTCACTGTGGCGATGTGTCCACTCACAGGATGAGTGGCGTTGCCCAATACTGTCACTATGGCTGTGTGTCCACTCAGAGGATGAGTGACGCTGCCCAATACTGTCTCTATGGCAGTGTGTTCACTCACAGCATGAGTGGCGCTGCCCAACACTGTCACTATGGCGGTGTGTTCACTCACAGCATGAGTGGCGCTGCCCAATACTGTCACAATGGCGGTGTGTTCACTCACAGCATGAGTGGCGCTGCCCAATACTGTCACTATGGTGGTGTGTCCACTTACAGGATGAGTGGCGCAGCTAATACTGTCACTATGGCGGTGTGTCCACTCACAAGATGAGTGACGCTGCCCAATACTGTCACTATGGCGGTGTGTCCACTCACAAGATGAGTGGAGTTGCCCAATACTGTCACTGTGGCGGTGTGTCCACTCACAGGATGAGTGGAGTTGCCCAATACTGTCACTATGGCGGTGTGTCTACTCACAGGATGAGTGGCGCTGCCCAATTCTGTCACTATGGCGGTGTGTCCACTCACAGGATGAGTGACGCTGCCCAATACTGTCACTATGGCGGTGTGTCCACTCACAGGATGAGTGGCGCTGCCCAATACTGTCACTATGGCGGTGTGTGCACTCACTGGATGAGTGACGCTGCCCAATACTGTCACTATGGCGGTGTGTCCACTCACAGGATGAGTGGCGTTGCCTAATACTGTCACTATAGCGGTGTGTCCACTCACAGGATGAGTGACGCTGCCCAATACTGTCACTATGGCGGTGTGTCCGCTCACAGGATGAGTGGCGCTGCCCAATACTCTCACTATGGCGGTGTGTCCACTCACTGGATGAGTGACGCTGCCCAATACTGTCACTATGGCGGTGTGTCCACTCACAGGATGAGTGGCGCTGCCCAATACTGTCACTATGGCGGTGTGTCCACTCACTGGATGAGTGGCGCTGCCCAATACTGTCACTATGGAGGTGTGTCCACTCACAGGATGAGTGGCGCTGCCCAATACTGTCACTATGGAGGTGTGTCCACTCATAGGATGAGTGGCGCTGCCCAATACTGTCACTATGGAGGTGTGTCCACTTACAGGATGATTGGCGCTGCCCAATACTGTCACTATGGCGGTGTGTCCACTCACAGGATGAGTGGCGCTGCCCAATACTGTCACTATGGTGGTGTGTCCACTCACAAGATGAGTGACGCTGCCCAATACTGTCACTATGGCGGTGTGTCCACTCACAGGATGAGTGACGCTGCCCAATACTGTCACTATGACGGTGTGTCCATTAACAAGATGAGTGACGCTGCCCAATACTGTCACTATGGTGGTGTGTCCACTCACAGGATGAGTGACGCTGCCCAATACTGTCACTATGGTGGTGTCCACTCACAAGATGAGTGACGCTGCCCAATACTGTCACTATGACGGTGTGTCCATTAACAAGACGAGTGACGCTGCCCAATACTGTCACTATGGTGGTGTGTCCACTCACAAGATGAGTGACGCTGCCCAATAGTGTCACTATGACGGTGTGTCCATTAACAAGATGAGTGACGCTGCCCAATACTGTCACTATGGTGGTGTGGCCACTCACAGGATGAGTGACGCTGCCCAATACTGTCACTATGGTGGTGTGTCCACTCACAAGATGAGTGACGCTGCCCAATACTGTCACTATGACGGTGTGTCCATTAACAAGATGAGTGACGCTGCCCAATACTGTCACTATGGTGGTGTGTCAACTCACAGGATGAGTGGCGCTGCCCAATACTGTCACTACGGCGGTGTGTCCACTCACAGGATGAGTGGCTCTGCCCAATTCTGTCACTATTTCGGTGTGTCCACTCACAGCATGAGTGGCGCTGCCCAATACTGTCACTATGGTGGTGTGTCCACTCACAGGATGAATGGCGCTGCCCAATACTGTCACTATGGCGGTGTGTCCATTAACAGGATGAGTGACGCTGCCCATTACTGTCACTATGGCGGTGTGTCCACTCACAGGATGAGTGGCGCTGCCCAATACTGTCACTATGGCGGTGTGTCCACTCACAGGATGAGTGGCGCTGCCCAATACTGTCACTATGGCGGTGTGTCCACTCACAGGATGAGTGAAGCTGCCCAATACTGTCACTATGCCGGTGTGTCCACTCGCAGGATAAGTGGCGCTGCCCAATACTGTCACTATGTCGGTGTGTCCACTTACAGGATGAGTGACGCTGCCCAATACTGTCACTATGGCGGTGTGTCCAATCACTGGATGAGTGGCGCTGCCCAATACTGTCACTATGGCTGTGTGTCCACTCACAGGATGAGTGGCGCTGCCCAATACTGTCACTATGGCGGTGTGTAAACTCACAGGATGAGTTGCGCTGCCAATACTGTCACTATGGCGGTGTGTCCACTCACAGGATGAGTGGCGCTGCCCAATACTGTCACTATGGCGGTGTGTCCACTCACAGGATGAGTGGCGCTTCCCAATACTGTCACTATGGCGGTGTGTAAACTCACAGGATGAGTGGCGCTGCACAATACTGTCACTATGGCGGTGTGTCCACTCACAGGATGAGTACCGCTGCCCAATACTGTCACTATGGCCGTGTGTCCACTTACAGGTTGAGTGGCGCTGCCTAATACTGTCACTATGGCAGTGTGTCCACTCACAGGATGAGTGGCGTTGACCAAAACTGTCACTATGGCGGTGTTTCCACTCACAGGAAGAGTGGCGTTGCCCAATACTGTCACTATGGCTGTGTGTCCACTCAGAGGATGAGTGACGCTGCCCAATACTGTCACTATGGCAGTGTGTTCACTCACAGCATGAGTGGCGCTGCCCAACACTGTCACTATGGTGGTGTGTTCACTCACAGCATGAGTGGCGCTGCTAATACTGTCACAATGGCGGTGTGTCCACTCACAAGATGAGTGACGCTGTCCAATACTGTCACTATGGCGGTGTGTCTACTCACAAGATGAGTGACGCTGCCCAATACTGTCACCATGGTGGTGTGTCCACTCACAGGATGAGTGGAGTTGCCCAATACTGTCACTGTGGCGGTGTGTCCACTCACAGGATGAGTGGAGTTGCCCAATACTGTCACTATGGCGGTGTGTCTACTCACAGGATGAGTGGCGCTGCCCAATTCTGTCACTATGGCGGTGTGTCCACTCACAGGATGAGTGACGCTGCCCAATACTGTCACTATGGCGGTGTGTCCACTCACAGGATGAGTGGCGCTGCCCAATACTGTCACTATGGCGGTGTGTCCACTCACTGGATGAGTGACGCTGCCCAATACTGTCACTATGGCGGTGTGTCCACTCACAGGATGAGTGGCGTTGCCTAATACTGTCACTATAGCGGTGTGTCCACTCACAGGATGAGTGACGCTGCCCAATACTGTCACTATGGCGGTGTGTCCGCTCACAGGATGAGTGGCGCTGCCCAATACTGTCACTATGGCGGTGTGTCCACTCACTGGATGAGTGACGCTGCCCAATACTGTCACTATGGCGGTGTGTCCACTCACAGGATGAGTGGCGCTGCCGAATACTGTCACTATGGCGGTGTGTCCACTCACTGGATGAGTGGCGCTGCCCAATACTGTCACTATGGAGGTGTGTCCACTCACAGGATGAGTGGCGCTGCCCAATACTGTCACTATGGAGGTGTGTCCACTCACAGGATGAGTGGCGCTGCCCAATACTGTCACTATGGAGGTGTGTCCACTTACAGGATGATTGGCGCTGCCCAATACTGTCACTATGGCGGTGTCCACTCACAGGATGATTGGCGCTGCCCAATACTGTCACTATGGCGGTGTGTCCACTCACAGGATGAGTGGCGCTGCCCAATACTGTCACTATGGTGGTGTGTCCACTCACAAGATGAGTGACGCTGCCCAATACTGTCACTATGGCGGTGTGTCCACTCACAGGATGAGTGACGCTGCCCAATACTGTCACTATGACGGTGTGTCCATTAACAAGATGAGTGACGCTGCCCAATACTGTCACTATGGTGGTGTGTCCACTCACAGGATGAGTGACGCTGCCCAATACTGTCACTATGGTGGTGTGTCCACTCACAAGATGAGTGACGCTGCCCAATACTGTCACTATGACGGTGTGTCCATTAACAAGACGAGTGACGCTGCCCAATACTGTCACTCTGGTGGTGTGTCCAATCACTGGATGAGTGGCGCTGCCGAATACTGTCACTATGGCGGTGTGTCCACTCACAGGATGATTGGCCCTGCCCAATACTGTCACTATGGTGGTGTGTCCACTCACAAGATGAGTGACGCTGCCCAATAGTGTCACTATGACGGTGTGTCCATTAACAAGATGAGTGACGCTGCCCAATACTGTCACTATGGTGGTGTGTCCACTCACAGGATGAGTGACGCTGCCCAATACTGTCACTATGGTGGTGTGTCCACTCACAAGATGAGTGACGCTGCCCAATACTGTCACTATGACGGTGTGTCCATTAACAAGATGAGTGACGCTGCCCAATACTGTCACTATGGTGGTGTGTCCACTCACAGGATGAGTGGCGCTGCCCAATACTGTCACTACGGTGGTGTGTCCACTCACAGGATGAGTGGCTCTGCCCAATACTGTCACTATTTCGGTGTGTCCACTCACAGCATGAGTGGCGCTGCCCAATACTGTCACTATGGTGGTGTGTCCACTCACAGGATGAATGGCGCTGCCCAATACTGTCACTATGGCGGTGTGTCCATTAACAGGATGAGTGGCGCTGCCCAATACTGTCACTATGGCGGTGTGTCCACTCACAGGATGAGTGGCTCTGCCCAATACTGTCACTATGGCGGTGTGTCCACTCACAGGATGAGTGGCGCTGCCCAATACTGTCACTATGGCGGTGTGTCCACTCACAGGATGAGTGAAGCTGCCCAATACTGTCACTATGCCGGTGTGTCCACTCGCAGGATAAGTGGCGCTGCCCAATACTGTCACTATGTCGGTGTGTCCACTTACAGGATGAGTGACGCTGCCCAATACTGTCACTATGGCGGTGTGTCCACTCACAGGATGAGTGGCGCTGCCCAATACTGTCACTATGGCGGTGTGTCCACTCACAGGATGAGTGGCGCTGCCCAATACTGTCACTATGGCGGTGTGTAAACTCACAGGATGAGTTGCGCTGCCAATACTGTCACTATGGCGGTGTGTCCACTAACAGGATGAGTGGCGCTGCCCAATACTGTCATTATGGCGGTGTGTCCACTCACAGGATGAGTGGCGCTTCCCAATACTGTCACTATGGCGGTGTGTAAACTCACAGGATGAGTGGCGCTGCACAATACTGTCACTATGGCGGTGTGTCCACTCACAGGATGAGTACCGCTGCCCAATACTCTCACTATGGCCGTGTGTCCACTTACAGGTTGAGTGGCGCTGCCTAATACTGTCACTATGGCGGTGTGTCCACTCACAGGATGAGTGGCGTTGACCAAAACTGTCACTATGGCGGTGTGTCCACTCACAGGATGAGTGGCGCTACCCAATACTGTCACTATGGCGGTGTGTCCACTCACAGGAAGAGTGGCGTTGCCCAATACTGTCACTATGGCGGTGTGTCCACTCACAGGATGAGTGACGCTGCCTAATACTGTCACTATGGCAGTGTGTTCACTCACAGCATGAGTGTCGCTCCCCAATACTGTCACTATGGCGGTGTGTCCACTCACAGGATGAGTGGCGCTGCCCAATACTGTCACTATGGCGGTGTGTCCACTCACAGGATGAGTGGCGCTTCCCAATACTGTCACTATGGCGGTGTGTAAACTCACAGGATGAGTGGCGCTGCACAATACTGTCACTATGGCGGTGTGTCCACTCACAGGATGAGTACCGCTGCCCAATACTGTCACTATGGCCGTGTGTCCACTTACAGGTTGAGTGGCGCTGCCTAATACTGTCACTATGGCAGTGTGTCCACTCACAGGATGAGTGGCGTTGACCAAAACTGTCACTATGGCGGTGTGTCCACTCACAGGAAGAGTGGCGTTGCCCAATACTGTCACTATGGCTGTGTGTCCACTCAGAGGATGAGTGACGCTGCCCAATACTGTCACTATGGCAGTGTGTTCACTCACAGCATGAGTGGCGCTGCCCAACACTGTCACTATGGTGGTGTGTTCACTCACAGCATGAGTGGCGCTGCCCAATACTGTCACTATGGCGGTGTGTTCACTCACAGCATGAGTGGCGCTGCCCAATACTGTCACTATGGTGGTGTGTCCACTTACAGGATGAGTGGCGCTGCTAATACTGTCACTATGGCGGTGTGTCCACTCACAAGATGAGTGACGCTGTCCAATACTGTCACTATGGCGGTGTGTCCACTCACAAGATGAGTGACGCTGCCCAATACTGTCACCATGGTGGTGTGTCCACTCACAGGATGAGTGGAGTTGCCCAATACTGTCACTGTGGCGGTGTGTCCACTCACAGGATGAGTGGAGTTGCCCAATACTGTCACTATGGCGGTGTGTCTACTCACAGGATGAGTGGCGCTGCCCAATTCTGTCACTATGGCGGTGTGTCCACTCACAGGATGAGTGACGCTGCCCAATACTGTCACTATGGCGGTGTGTCCACTCACAGGATGAGTGGCGCTGCCCAATACTGTCACTATGGCGGTGTGTCCACTCACTGGATGAGTGACGCTGCCCAATACTGTCACTATGGCGGTGTGTCCACTCACAGGATGAGTGGCGTTGCCTAATACTGTCACTATAGCGGTGTGTCCACTCACAGGATGAGTGACGCTGCCCAATACTGTCACTATGGCGGTGTGTCCGCTCACAGGATGAGTGGCGCTGCCCAATACTGTCACTATGGCGGTGTGTCCACTCACTGGATGAGTGACGCTGCCCAATACTGTCACTATGGCGGTGTGTCCACTCACAGGATGAGTGGCGCTGCCGAATACTGTCACTATGGCGGTGTGTCCACTCACTGGATGAGTGGCGCTGCCCAATACTGTCACTATGGAGGTGTGTCCACTCACAGGATGAGTGGCGCTGCCCAATACTGTCACTATGGAGGTGTGTCCACTCACAGGATGAGTGGCGCTGCCCAATACTGTCACTATGGAGGTGTGTCCACTTACAGGATGATTGGCGCTGCCCAATACTGTCACTATGGCGGTGTCCACTCACAGGATGATTGGCGCTGCCCAATACTGTCACTATGGCGGTGTGTCCACTCACAGGATGAGTGGCGCTGCCCAATACTGTCACTATGGTGGTGTGTCCACTCACAAGATGAGTGACGCTGCCCAATACTGTCACTATGGCGGTGTGTCCACTCACAGGATGAGTGACGCTGCCCAATACTGTCACTATGACGGTGTGTCCATTAACAAGATGAGTGACGCTGCCCAATACTGTCACTATGGTGGTGTGTCCACTCACAGGATGAGTGACGCTGCCCAATACTGTCACTATGGTGGTGTGTCCACTCACAAGATGAGTGACGCTGCCCAATACTGTCACTATGACGGTGTGTCCATTAACAAGACGAGTGACGCTGCCCAATACTGTCACTCTGGTGGTGTGTCCAATCACTGGATGAGTGGCGCTGCCGAATACTGTCACTATGGCGGTGTGTCCACTCACAGGATGATTGGCCCTGCCCAATACTGTCACTATGGTGGTGTGTCCACTCACAAGATGAGTGACGCTGCCCAATAGTGTCACTATGACGGTGTGTCCATTAACAAGATGAGTGACGCTGCCCAATACTGTCACTATGGTGGTGTGTCCACTCACAGGATGAGTGACGCTGCCCAATACTGTCACTATGGTGGTGTGTCCACTCACAAGATGAGTGACGCTGCCCAATACTGTCACTATGACGGTGTGTCCATTAACAAGATGAGTGACGCTGCCCAATACTGTCACTATGGTGGTGTGTCCACTCACAGGATGAGTGGCGCTGCCCAATACTGTCACTACGGCGGTGTGTCCACTCACAGGAT